>NC_134689.1:367137842-367405342 GCF_050947455.1 Rhinoderma darwinii
AGAGGCAGAATAAACATTTACATTAAGTGACTCACTAGTGACGATCTCAGATTCTAGTTGTTCTTTTTCTCTTTTTTTCTCCATCCGGTCCAGACCTCTATGATGACTTCTCCTGGCCACAGCCCATTTCTGCAGTTTGCAACTCAGATGTCTTCAGCTTCTCACTGTGCAAATATTTCTGCACCTATAAACAAAGATAGTTATCATGGAGCCAGACACTGCGCATCTAAATATAATAGCACCATACACTGCACTTCTAACTATAATAGCACCATACACTGTGTCGCACACACACACCGTGCCCCCTGTAAATAGTGCCCCCCATAGAGCCCCTTGTGGATAGTGCCCTACATACAGCCCCCTGTAGATAGTGTCCCACATATAGCCACCCCTGTAGATAGTGCCCACATATAGCCACTCCTGTAGATAGTGCTCCACATATAGCCCACCCCTGTATACAGTGTTCAACGTACAGCCCACCCCTGTAGATAGTGCCCTGCATATATCTCCCCCTATAATAAGTGCTGCACATATAGCCCACCCCTGTATATAGTGCCTCACATATAGCTCCCTGTATAGTGCTCCACTAAAGCCCACCCCTGTATATAGCCCCCCCTTGTGGATAGTCTATAGCCCCCCTTGTAGAAGGAGTCGACCTCTGTATATAGCCCCCCCGTAGATAGAGTAGACCTCTGTAGATAGAGACCCCCCTGTATATAGCCCCCACTGTAGCTAGAGCCTCCCCTGTAGATAATATCACTCACATTTTTATTAGGATCCAAAACGAAACTTTACATACTCACCTTAATCCCGTTCCCGCGCCATCCGGTGGCAATGCAGACCTGCTCTCTTCTGATCAGGTCTGCTGGGGTTAAACGACGCAAGCTATGCGATGACGTACTCGCGCCGCTTGCATCGTTGAAAAGCGCTGATTGACAGGGCAAGTCATTCTGCCCTGCCAATCAGCACCTTTCATAGACGAAGGCGCGATGCCGTCATCGCTCCGCTTGCTCCTATGAAAGGCGGTGATTGGCAGGACACTATGACTTGCCCTGTCAATCAGCGCCTTTCAATGACACAAGTGGTGCAAAGAAGTAATCGCGCCGCTTGAGTAGTTGAAAGGCGGTGAATGGCCGGGCACGGCTACAGTGCAGAAGGGGGTGGTGGATTCAGAGCGGCCGCTGTCATGGACCTGGCGCCCCCCCCCTAGGAAATAACCTCATTTTTCTAGCCACCCGGATTGACATGAGGATCCAGGAACGGTCTCAAGAGGTTCACCTGGCCAGAAGACTCCATAGGCTGGCTCCTATATTCCAGCAACCCCTGCTGCCTTCATCAGCGGTTCCACCTGAGAAGCCTATGCAAGTAGACCGTCTCAAATTGTCTGTCCAAGAGAAACAACACAGAAGCACTTTGGGACTCTGTCTGTATTGTGGCCTCATGGCCATTTTGTGCGTCTGTGTCACCAAAAGCCCAAATACTCTAGCGCCAAGGATTGGTTGGTGAGACAACCCTAGGTGGAAAAGGACTAAATAGCAAACTCTCTCCCAAATTGTCCATTCCCGTGACTATAGTGTCTGGTGAGAAGAGGCACCGGGTCTCTGCCTATCTGGACTCCGGGTCCGCAGCAAACTTCATCCAACAGGACCTAGTGGATCAGCTTCAGTTGTCAACAGTTCCCTTAGAGACACCCCTGGCTGTTGCCTCAGGGAATGGACTTCCTATGCCTGATCCCATCGTGTCTGAGACCAAGCCAATGAAACTCCAAGTGGTAGCCCTTCATACTGAGCAGATTACTTTCCTCATCTTGCCCAAAGCCGTCAATCCGGTGTTGTTGGGTCTTCCTTGGCTCCGGCTTCATGCCCTGGACTGGACTGGAATTCCGGAGACGTTCCCCAATAGGGCTCCAAATGCCTTTACTGCTGCCTGTTACAGATTCAGCCTGTCCTGCCTCCTATGTCTCAGTCGTTGACAGGATTACCCACTCGATTTGCATAGTTTGCGGACATCTTTTGCAAGAAGGAGGCTGAGATGCTTCCCCCACACCGGGCGTACCAGTGCCCGATTGAACTGGTTCCTAATGCTTCACTGCCACGTGGACGGGTATACCCGCTCTCTTTGCCAGAGACTCAGTCCATGTCGGCCTATATCAAGGAGAATCTGGAAAAGGGTTTTATACGAAAATCCTCCTCCCCGGCCGATGCCGTGTTCTTCTTTGTAAAGAAAAAGATGGATTTCCTCGACCCTGCATTGACTACCGTGGTCTCAACCACATCACGGTCAAAAACAAATACCCTTTGCCACTGATCTCGGAACTACTTGATCGCATACGAGGAACCAAGATCTTCTCTAAATTAGACTTGCGTGGTTCCTACTACTTAATCCGAATCTATCAAGGTGATGAGTGGAAGACGGCATTAAAAACCTGAGACGGGCACTATAATACCTGATGATGCCCTTCCATCTGTGTAACGCTCGCGCAGTCTTCCTAAAATTCGTGAATAATATCTTCTGAGATCTCCTCTATGTCTGTGTTGTGGTCTATCTCGATGATATTTTGATTTTCTCCACAGATCCGATGACACATCGGTGGCATGTCCGTCAAATCCTGCTGCGATTAAGGGAGAATGATCTGTATGCCAAGCTGGAGAAGTGCACGTTTTAAAAAAAATTCTCTGTCCTTCCTGGGCATCATCGCAGATCAGGGTCTGAAGATGGATCTTGAGAAAGTAAAGTCCGTCCTGGACCTGTGGTCCATACAGCATTTTTGGGATTCGCTAACTTCTACCGCCAATTTATCCCAAACTTATCTTCACTGATGGCCCCCAACTCTACCCTTACCAAGAAAGGTATGAACACCAAGGTGTGGATTCCAGAGGCAGTCAGCATTCAATTGCCTCAAGAATGCCTTTACTCGGTCCTCCATCATCCTGACGTGTCTCGGCAGTTCTCGTTGGAGGTGGACGCTTGTTCTGTTGGTGCAGGTGCACTTCTGTTCCAGAGAAGCTTCAAAGGAAAGCTAGTAGTATGTGGCTATTACTCTAGACTTTTTTCCTCCGCAGAGCGCAATTACTCTATTGGGGATCGGGAGTTACTGGCCAGCAAATTGGCTCTGGAGGAGTGGAGACATCTGCTGGAGGGCGCAGCTCACCACATCCTGATATATCCCGACCACAAGAACCGTACCTATCTCCAGTCGGCTAAACGGCTAAAGCCGCGTCAATGAAGGTGGTCGCTGTTCTTCACCCGTTTCCAATTTGTGCTCCACTACCGTTCCGCTAACAAAAATGTGAGGGCCGATGCCCTGATCAGGTCGTTTGAAACAGAGGACACTGTGGAGACCCCTCAGTATATCTTAGACTCGTCCTGCATTGTCACTGCCAATCCTTTGCAAGTTAGAGACATCCCTCCGGGGAGGACTTTTGTTCGGTTGGCAGACAGAAGAAGAATTATTCGCCCTGGACACAGCTCCAAACTGGCTGGGCACGCTGGTGTTTGTAAGACTCGAGACCTGATAACTCGTCATTTCTGGTGGCCCACGCTGCCCAAAGATATTGTGGACTTTGTCTCTGCCTGCACTTGCAACAGCCCGATGGGGATGAGGGAAAGTGCGGAGACCAATGTTGGGAGTTGTAGTACTCACGGTGGCTGTAGTCCTCTCACACTCCTGCGGAGCTGGCACAGTGAAGGAGGGGGATCTGCATATGTATGGGTGGTAGTTGTTGATTCCCCCTGGGGCACACCCTGTGGTGCTGTCTCCTGGTGGATGGGATATGGGGTGCCCTTGTTGTTAGTGGGTGCAGTGCAGATTAACACGCAGGAGACGGTGATGTAACTTGGTATAATAATAACTCACAGTTTCTTTACTGGAAGATTGCAGGCTGCAGCTTGGCTCCACATAGAAGTTATTATCCAGCTAGGGCAGGCGGGATGAGTCAGGCTGGGACAGTTTCCTATCTGCAAGCAGCAAAATGAACTTTCTTCTCTCTTGCTTTCCTTCTCTTTAAGCAGGTTTGTTTCCCTGTATTAATTTCTAGTTCAGGCCAGAAGCTTTCTGAACTAAATATGCTGTGAGGCCCAGTATTATCTCAGCTCTCCTCACAGGCTGTCTTCCCTCGTTCCTCTCCTGGAACCGACTCCCCTACAACTTTCTGCTGCAAAGCCTCATGGGAACTGCCTCCGACCCTCCTCTCCAGCCACACCCTTTACAGGCTGGAAAAATAGATTGTAATGACAATTCTGCATCACTAGGTGGCAGCATAACACAACATATAACATTATGTTCAATGCATTACAATGTAAACAATACTCCTCTATGGTATTGTCAGGACACTACACACTGTGTGTGCTTCTAACAAGGTTGCTCACTCCAGGCCTGCCGGTCTGCTCCAACCTCTGCCTGTACCTTATGCTCCCTGGCAGCACTTTGCGATTTGTCACATTTGTCACAGATCTTCCTCCCTCAGCAGGATGTAACACTGTCTGGGTGGTGGATCGGTTCTCAAAGATGGCACATTTTATCCCGCTGACCGGCCTACCTTCTGCTCCTCGACTGGCAAATCTCTTCATTCAACACATCTTTCGTTTGCATGGCTTGCCTCTTCACATTGTGTCTGATCTGTTCGGCTACATCTCAAGTACCCGCAGCTGATTCTGCATTTGGGGACTTTCTACAAATCTGACAACAGACCGGTCCTCTATTCTGCTGGCAGTCGCATGAAGTGAAAAGCTGCTACTATAAGAAGAGAGCCGTGTAACGTCCATAGCCGCGGACCGTCCTTACCTGCCCCTCGATGGCCGCGGCCATGGACGAGTGAGTGCCGGGCGGCATCTCCCTCCTGAGAGATGCCGGCACTCACTCACTGCACTGGTTCCCGTAGGGTGCGTGCGCCCGCTCGCGCCCGGCCTTGAAGGGCCAGTGCACACACATTCAGTAAAATCTGTAATTAGCCCATGATCACCTTGGACTATAAAAAGGGCCCTGCCCTTTCACTCATTGCCTGGGCGTTGTTGTGTTTACCCATGTTAGTCTTAGCAAATGGTCCCTTAGTGTTACCCTGTTCCCGTTGTTCCTGTGCCCTGCTATCTGTATCCTGTATCCCGTGCTATATTTGTTCCTGTGCCTTAAACTGTTGGAGTCGTGTTGTGCTACCTGTCACGCCTGCTGATATACACCACGTCTGGTGTCTGCAAGTTCATCTGTGCCGAGCCTCCATTATTGTCTGGATTATTAAAGGTACTCTTGTACTAGGACTGTTGTTTGGCCAGCTGCTACTCCGCTACAGCGGTGCGACCAAGTGGTTCCACATACCCAGGGATCGTGACAAGCCGCCTCAGTATCTTCTGGGTACCAAAGTCTGGCTGTCCTCAAGAAATATTTGCTCCCAGGTTCCTTGGTCCTTTTGAGATCCTGCAACAAATTAACCTATAAGCTTGAGTGCCTCCTATCCTCAAAATCCCCAACTCCTTTCATGTGTCCCTCCTGAATCCTGTGGTCCTGAACCGCTACACTAAAACTCCTAGCCCTGCAGTTGTTCCCAGTGGTTCTTTTGATTTTGTTTGAGGTAAAGGAGATCCTGGACTTCAAGAGAGTAGGAGGAAGGACTTTTTATTTGGTGGATTGGAAGGGGTTTGGTCTAGAGGAGAGGTCCTGGGAGTTAGAAGAGAATCTCAATGCCCCTACCCTTATTAAGAAATTCCTCTCTCGCTCTGGTCCCAAGAAGAGGGAGCGTAAGAGGGGGATACTGTAGTGTCCACGGCCGCGGACCGTCGTTCTGACCAATCAGCGTCATACACCTCTCTCCATTCATTCATTCATTCAGCACATAGTGATCCTGCGTTGTTCACTATGTGCTGTCACATACACCCACATTAACGTTACTGAAGTGTCTTGACAGTGAATAGACATTCCTTCCAGCCATGACGCGATGTCTATTCACAATACCGACACGTCGGTAAGGTTTGTGTAGGACTTATAGCACAGCACATCGAGATCATGCTGTGCTGTCATTTACAGCGTGATCTCGCGAGATTACCCTTTTCCGGTCATGTAAGTCCCACACAAACGTTACCGAAGTGTCGGGATTGTGAATAGACATCGCGTCCTGGCTGGAAGGAATGTCTATTCACTGTCAAGACACTTCAGTAACTTTAATGTGTGATCTAGAAAGATATATACTATATGCAGAGTAAATGATTGGAGAGAAGTGTATGACGCTGATTGGTCAGCGTCATACACTTCTCTCCACAACGCTCACTTGGTCAAAAGTAAAAACACGCCCAGTTGTCCATTAAGAAAGTCATTAGCATAAAGCTAAAATCGCTCAACTTGGTGAAAATAGATTGTTTTTCTAAATAAAAAGCACTGCTGTCACCTACATTACAGCGCCAATCTCATTATGTAAGAGAAAGGGCACTTATAATGTGGTGACAGCCTCTTTAAGTCACATTGAAACACAAAGTATATTAGAAAGTTGAATAACTTTTATTATACAAAGAAAGATTTATCTACATAAAACCCCAAAACTCCTTTAATGATTCACATGGCTCACAACTACTGGCAGATAGTGATCCATGCACTAGTGAAACTGACACGAGAGTTGCTGCAGTGGTTGGTACAATGGGGGCAAAGACTATAAGCGATACTGTCGCTGTCTTTATTATGGGGCACTGTCTGTGGCTGTCATTGCTCAATAAGAGGCATGAGGTAAGCACTATATGATGATTATCATGATCTTGCTCTTGACAAGACAGCAGTTGACTGCAAGGGGACACATACATTTCCTGCACAAGGGCCCTCTGCTCTCTATGCCCAGATCTTCCCACTTTTTGACACAATTTTTCCCACTATTTTTCCAGTGATTCATAAATATAAATATAGCTGTCACAAGGATGAAAAGGATTCCAGCTTCAAACTTTATTTGTGCTGTAAGCAGGGAAGTAAAGGTAAGGGTATGTGCACACGATAGCAGGCATTTACGTGTGAAAAGACAGACTGTTTTCAAGAGAAAACAGCTGCCTCGTTTCACACGTAAATGCTCCTCCTCGTATTATGCGAGGCGTCTGTGACGCTCGTAAATCTTGAGCTGCTCTTCATTGAGTTCAATGAAGAACGGCTCAAATTACGTTGCAAAGAAGTGTCCTGCACTTCTTGGCCGAGGCAGTAAATTTACGCGTTGTCGTTTGACAGCTGTCAAACGACGACGCGTAAATTACAGGTCGTCTGCACAGTACGTCAGCAAACCCATTCAAATGAATGGGCAGATGTTTGCCGACGTATTGTAGCCCTATTTTCAGGCGTAAAACGAGGCATAATACGCCTGAACCCAGCCTAAGACTTTTGCATGTTTTATGTATGGCCTACATTTTGGAAGAAATGAGCGTCGGCATGTACATGATAAAATTTGCGGAAAGTAAGAAACTATTGCGTTTTGTGACTGAAGAATGATCTGACCTGTAAGAATATAGCTGGTGACGAATAATTTCAGAGAGCTGCATTCTCGAAAAGATTCATTCATTGAAAATATTTGGCTCCTTTAGCCCCTACCTCGTACAATGCTGCAGGCTACACGGAGAGAAGTGGATTAGGTAGGGAGGCCTCTTGGACACCGTGTTGTTACATGTTACATAAATGTTCAATGAAGAAAAATTTAATTGGCTGTGGCTATAGAGCATACAACTATGTAATGTCAAGTCTTCTTACCCGGCACAACACTGCTGTTGAATTAGAAAAACATGGCTGCTTCGTCCCAAAAACAGCGCCACTCCGGTCCTTAGGTTGTGTCTGGTATTGCCGCTTAACTCCATTGACATGAATAGGGTTCAGCTGCAATTCAACACACAACCCCTGGACACGGGGGGTGCTGTTTTCAAAAGAATGTAGCCATGCTTTTCTATTTCTGGACAACCACTTCAAGGCTGTAAAAAACGAATTCCTAGGAATATGTTTTAAAACTTTACTGTATTTTATTTTTGGGGTCTGGCATCTTAATTCGTTTCGGGATCTGAGGTCTGAATTAATATTGGGGTCTAGGATCTGAAATTTTTTAATTAATTTGTAGGGAATGTTGGAGGCTATGGATTCCAAACAACACTTCTTAACCAATGTTTTCCAGTGGTCCCGTTTTTTAAAACGGAAAACAGCTACATAGCAACCATTTAGATATGAAAGGGGGAAAACTTAGTACTTGCTTTGGGCAACACGGGGCATGGATTGACCATTCGGGCAAAAGCGCATTTCCTGAGGGCCCAGAGCATTACCAGGGCCCACAGCCCTAGAAACTGCATCATATATCTTTATGACCTCTATTTTTCTTATAGAGGTCCAAATTCACTGCTTTCCTTCACACAATTATTTTTAAAGGGGACCTGTCATGCACATTGTGTGACAGACATGCTGATTTCATCGGTCTGTCACTTATCTGCTAACGTGAAGCAGTTTCTGAGAAGGTTGAAAATGACGAGCCCGGGCAGTGCTGCTGTGGATATGCCATAAATGTCTGTCATGAGACAAACCCTTTAACATGTAATTTATACTGCACAGTATATGCTAGTATATGCTAGTCCTTAAGGGGTTAAAGATTAAAATAATTAAAGATTTTAACCCCTTAATGACCAGCCTATTTAAGACGTTAAAGAGGCTCTGTCACCAAAAACATCCCAAGAAGTGTCCTGCACCTACGTGTAAAAAAACGCAGCGAAAAACGCTCCATCGGAACAGAGCGCCGTTTTCCCATTGAAGTCAATGGGCAGATGTTTGGAGGCGCTCTGCTTCCGATTTTTCGGCCGTTTTTCCTTTTTAGGCCGTGTGAACATACCCTTAATGTCCAGTGGCCCAACCAGTTCTCAGTCAGTCCCTGTGCAACTCTTCAATTTTTGGCTGAGATTTTCATACTGAACTGCTCGCTAGAGGTGGGATCGCTGGTGGGGGATTAATCCTTTATCTAGATTAAATAAAAGTTATATCTTAGTTTATTTCCACACATTTATTTGATAGCCGGGAAAGCTGGGTATTTTGCGTGCTCCTGCACAGTTGTCCTTTTTTGTAGGTAGTGCCACACAGCCCATAACCCCCTTGTAGATAGAACCCCCCCCCTTTCCAGTATAGATAACTGTAGCTCCCTGAAGGAGCGGAATCCCTGTCGATTCCACTCTAGAAGCTCCTGTCTGTGTCCATGACGTCATTGGCTTATCCTGGAGTGGAATCCCCGGTCATAGCGTCTGCAACGCTGTGGCTGGGGAATCCGCTTCAGGAGTTTCCCCTGATGTCCCTGTCCATATATGGACAGAGACATCAAGCGGCGCTCCAGGTAGCTACAGTGGCGCTAGTAGATAACAGAGCAGGGAGATACCTCGCTGCTCTGCTATAGTGCCGTCGCTACCGCTATAGCACCAGCTGCTAGCGGCGCCACCGCCCTCATGCCTAGTGTCACCGCTAGCAGCCGCTATGGCTGCTACAGCGGTAGCGACGGCCATTAAGTGAAGAAGCGCCCAGTCAGAAAGGCGACTGCAGATAGTGTGTGTATCCCCGCTGGTAGTTGCAACGGCGTTGGGATAAAAACCCACCCGCTGGCGCCCCTCTTGCAGTGTGGCGGCTGGCGCCCTGTGCGACCGCACTGGTCGAACGTATCCAAGGCTGGCCATGTATATATACACCTTCGTGGAACAACGTTACTTATTGATGATGTACGTCCTCTTGTGACTTTTCACCTGTTCCCTCTGCAGATTCTGACCTCTGACTCTTTATTTCCGTCTTGTAAAGTGTTGGTGATACGTGCCTGAATATGACTCACACCTTGCACATATAAAACCAGTTATCCTGTAGGTTGTATGTCCCATAAAGTAAACCATGAGCATTCTCCTACAAAAAAATATACTTGCACATATAATCATATAATGCTTGTCACATAATTTACTGGTGTATTCTTTAGCTCTGGAAACGCAGGCTTTAAAGTGTGAAATGAAAAGATTTCTACATGAAGTGCTGGACCATATTTTTATTTTTTTTGCACCTGTGAACCTGTCCAAATGTCTTTACAGTCACTTTGTACATAGAACACGGTGTGCAAAGGGTTGTGCGGGACTGGACTGAGGATATTCATTACACGATGATATAATTGCTAACGAATGTGTCTATTGTTCCAATAACCCAGGGGGCAGTACGTGACAGTGAGAAGTCATACGTAAGGTCTCCTTTTATCAGCATTCTGCTTTGTTCACATCTCCTCCTGGGTCCCGTTCCGACAGAGCTTTCCGTCGGAACGGGACCCTGACTGACACAAACGGAAACCAAAGGTATCGAGTACGCTATTGATTTGGTCAAAACGACGGAACCCTTGCACAACTGAGACAAACAGAAACCATTGGGACCGGATCTGTCCGGATCTGACCGGATCTGTCACCATTGAAATCAATGGTGATGGAAACGGAAACCTTTCATTTCCGTTTGTGTCAGTCAGGGTCCCGTTCTGACGGAAAGCTCAGACAGAACAGCACCCTGGCACAGATGTGAACGAAGTCTTACATCTTGAAAATTTTGGACTACAGGAAGACGAGTAATATCTATTCTTACAAGCTGGAAACGGAACAATTGCAATTTCCTATTCCCAAATGTTGGGAAGACAAACAGCATTTTTCTTTATTAGGGCGGGTTCACACATAGCGGAATTTCACTTAAATTCCGCTGCGGACACTCCGCAGCGTTAATCCGCAGCGGAGCCGTTTCTCCATTGACTTTCACTTTAATTTAGCAGTGTTCGTTTACACGATGCGTACAATTCCGCTGCGGAGCGGAATTTGGTGTCCGCAGCATGCTCTGTCTGTTGCGGAGCAGTGGCGGACTGGTTGCGGACTCATGGCGGAATTTCTCCATTGACTTCAATGGAGAGTCAAAATTCCGCAATGAAGTCCGCAGATCTTATGTGTGCTGCGGAGCGTATTGTTTTTACTACCATGACATTTCTTCATTCTGGCTGGACCGATGTATTTCTAGGTCTACAGCCAGACTGAGGAAGTCAATGGGGCTCCCGTAATGACGGGAGCGTTGCTAGGAGACGTCTGTAAATAGTCACTGTCCAGGGTGCTAAAAGAGTTACGCGATCAGCAGTAACTGTTTCTGCACCCGGGACAGTGACTACCGATCTCAATATACATGTATCTGTAAAAAAAAATATAAGTTCATACTTACCGAGAACTCCCTGCGTCTGTCTCCAGTCCAGCCTCCCAGGATGACGTTTCAGTGTAAGTGACGGCTGCAGCCAATCACAGGCCAAGCACAGGCTGCAGCGGTCACATGGACTGGAGCGTCATCCAGGGAGGTCGGGCCGGATGCCGAAAGAGGGACGCGTCACCAAGACAACGGGCGGTAAGTATGAAATTCTTTGACTTTCACTAGGGAAAGTGCTGTCCCTTCTCTCTATCCTGCACTGAATAGGGAGAAGAGAAGCACTTTTCCTGCAGTCCGCAGCGGCCAGTCCGCATCAATTTTCTGCACATTTTGTGCAGATCCGCTGCAGAATCTGCAACGCAGATTCTGTGCGGCATTGATGCGGACAGTTGCGGAGGAATTCCGCCATGTGTGGTCATGCCCTTAAGGAAAAAGTACTTTTTTTAAATAAAAAAAAATAATTTATGGTATGTCATTATTTATATTATGTGTAATTTTTTTCTCTCTTTGCTCAGTATCATTGCCTTCGCCTAATCACAGACAAGTCCTTGTTCCATTTCCCCTAGATCTGAAAACCCCTAAATGGCTGATTTTTCGGGAGGGGGGGGGAGTGGACGACTATACATTTCCCCTGCAGAGCACTACTTGTTAGATGCTCGCTGCTCAGAGATGGGGGTTCCTAATGTGTGGCCCCGCTATGACATCACTATGCCCTAACATGGCATATGCACAGAGATTGTCCAGATGGGGCAATCACTTTAAAGGGTAGCTCCACCCAAAAGATAGTACTTCCTTATGTTTCACTCAAGGCATGTTCAGATGTGGCAGAATTTTTCTGCTGCAAATGTTGGTACAGATTTGGGGCAATTACGCAACTAATCTGCACCAACATTTGCATATTTGACAGGTAATTCAGACGTTGCATTGCAGAAAACACAGCGGACTTCACACAGATTTCAGTTTTTGCATTGCAAAGGCTGAAATACGCAGTGAAATTTCGCTTCTTCTCCGCAACAGACAGTGCATGCTGCGGACTGAAAATTCTGCACTGCAGCCTAAGGTCCGCAGCGGAGTTTTCCGCAACGTCTGAACTAACTTGCCAGAAAATGTATTGAAACAAATATAAAAAACGGCTGCTGGAGAATTCCACTGTGGACTGTTTGCAGCGGAATTCCACAGCAATTCCGCCTCGTCTGAATGTGCCCTTAAAGGGATTGTCTCATGAAAACAGCCCCTGTATGTATACACTGTTAGGGAACATAGATGTCATATAAGGGTCCCCGTTTCAGGAACTCCCTCTATTTTCCAGTATGGAGAGTAGCTAAAAAAAAGAGCAGCTACTACTCTGGTGGACTCGGCCATTTATTCCATGGTTGCCCTTTAATTTAAAGCAAGTCCGTCTGCAGCTTCCCCCGAAGGTATCAGCTGCCAGATTCATAGCATCTCTTTTAATTTCAGATTACAGTCCCATTCCCCTCACAGTGAAATTCACAGGGTCGAGAAATCTGAAGGGAATTTTAGGGGCAAGGTCATCACACTGGGAGTGTGTGGTCACCAGAAAAACACCAGGGACAACAAGCTCTTAATTGCCAAACTACCAATATTTCTTCTAAGAAATATTCAATGTTGCCACAGTTCCACGTGCGATAGATAGATAGATAGATAGATAGATAGATAGATAGATAAATCCACGGACACCCCGACGGAAACCTGACAGAACCCATTAAAGTTCAACGGAGCCTGCGCTTCAGGCATTTTCAAAGGAATGCCAAATGCATATGTGAACAGGACCTTGTTATATACTGACCATACATAGTATAGTTTTTGGAGCAATATTATTCATCTAGTTAAAAATTCCTACAACATGTCACCCTTCACAGAACACTCATTCCAGATAATTGCCCTGTGTAAACAGGGCAACAATCACCCGATGAACGAGCAAACACTCGTTCATCGACTGATTGTTTCGTTTATGCAGCCGAAAATATTATTGTTGTCCGCAGCGCATCTCCTTGTGTAAACAGGGAGATGTGCTGCCGACATTATAGAAATGTATGGGGACGAGTGATCGAGTAAGAGGACCCTAAGGGCACACATTCACACGTGGCGGAATTCTCCAGCGGCCGTTTTTTACATTTGTTTCTATACATTTTTAGGCAAGTTAGATCAGACGTTGCGGAAAACTCCGCTGCGGACCATAGGCTGCGGTGTGGAATTTTCAGTCCGCAGCATGCACTGTCTGTTGCGGAGAAGAAGCGGAAATTCACTGCGGATTTCAGCCTTTGCAATGCAAAAACTGAAATCTGTGGGAAGTCCGCTGTGTTTTCTGTAACGTCTGAATTACCTGTCAAATATGCAAATGTTGGTGTAGATTCGTTGCGTAATTGCCCCAAATCTGCACCTACATTTGCAGCGGAAAAACTCTGCCACGTCTGAACGTGCCCTAACAGTTACGTTGCTTGTAATAAAATATTCTGTTCGGTATCAGTCATACATATATCAGGCACAATTAAAGGTGACAAATGACTTTTTGGTGATAACCTTCATTAATAAGGGCATGGCCAGAAGTGGCGGAATTGCTCTGGAATTCCGCTGCGGACAGTCCGCTGCGGTAATCCGCAGCGGACATATTCTCCATTGCTTTCCACTGCTTTTTAGTTAGGTTCGTGCACATGTTGCGAAAAACTCCGCTGCGGACCGTAGGCGGCGGTGCGGAATTTGGTGTCCGCAGCATACACTGGCTGTTGCGGACGTGTAGCGGACTTGTTGCGGACTCATTGCGGAATTTCTCCATTGACTTCAATGGAGATTCAAAATTCTGCAATGAAATCCGCAGATTTTATGTGTGTTGCGTAGCGTATTGGTTTAAGAACATGATCTTTCTTCATTCTGGCTGGACCTATGTATTTCTAGGTCTATAGCCAGACTGAGGCCCCATGCACACTAATGTAAAAACGCCCGTAATCACGACCATTATTACGGCACCGGCAGGCCCATAGAAGTCAATGGGGCTCCCGTAATTACGGGCAACTTACTTGTGTGCACCCGTAATTACGGGAGCGTTGCTAGGCGATGTCAGGAGATAGTCACTGTCCAGGGTGCTGAAAGAGTTAAGCGATCGGCAGTAACTGTGCGGCATTGATGCGGACAGTGGCGGCAGAAACACGGCACGTCTGGCCATGCCCTAAAGATCAGTGACCGGAGTTTGGAGTTTGAACTGTGATTAAATTGATTTGTCATCAGAACATAGTCTTGAGCTGAATCTCCAGCAAAGACGTCACTATTACCAGGAGACAACACAACTTCAAGGACAACAAAAGAATTGTGTGTATATTGTTGTTTTACAAGGATAATCCCCCACGGCTGTGTTATACAACCTGTATACATACAATAGTCATTTACTTTTACAGGTTTTTATTGAAGGCTTTTCAAGATTTGCAAAAGAAGACAATAAAGTAAATCAAAGTGCTGAGTAATATCGGCTATTTGGCTCTTTATATGAATGAACCTAAGATGAAAACACTCATACAATATAGTACAGAACAATAAGAACAATATTACAATACTGATCACGAGAAGAATATTTGATAATAAATGATATGCCAAAAATAGTTAGTATGATACCAATATTACTTATAATACCAAAATATTAAGGCCTCATTTACACGACAGGGTCCGAGTGTCGGCCGGGAAAATCGGACGTTTTTGGCCGATTTTCCCGGCCGGTTTGCATCCGTTCCGATTCCGTTCCGGGCCGTGTTGCCGTTTTTACCGGCCGATTTGGACCCGATTTGCATCCGTTTTTTTCCCTATCCGTTTTAAAATCGCATGAATTTCATTTAAATTTGTTGCCACACACAGCCCTTTGTAGATAATGCCACAGCCCCCCTGGTAGGTAATGCCACCCAGCCCCCTGTAGGTAATGCCACCCAGCCCCCTGTTGGTGATGCCACACAGCCCCCTGTTGGTGATGCCACCCTGCCCTCTGTAGGTGATGCCACCCAGCCCCCTGTAGGAATGCCACCCTGTCCCCTGTAGGTAATGCCACCCAGCTCCCTGTATGTAATGCCACCCAGCCCCCTGTAGGTAATGCCACCAAATCCCCAGTAGGTAATGCCACCAAGTCCCCTGTAGGTAATGCCACCAAGTCCCCTGTAGGTAATGCCACACAGCCCCCTGTAGGTGATGCCACACAGCCCCCTGCAGGCGATGCCACCCTGCCCCCTGTAGGCGATGCCACCCTGCCCCCTGTAGGCGATGACACCCTGCCCCCTGTAGGTGATGCCACCCAGCCCCCTGTAGGTGATGCCAGCCAGCCCCCTGTAGGTGATGCCACCCAGCCCCCTGCAGGCGAGGCCACCCTGCCCCCTGTAGGTGATGCCACCCTGCCCCCTGTAGGTGATGCCACCCAGCCCCCTGTAGGTGATGCCACCAAGTCCCCTGTAGGTGATGCCACACAGCCCCCTGTAGGTTGCACCCATCCCCCCCCTTCCAGGAGAAGTCACTGACTTCAATGTCCATATATTGACAGTTTAGTCACTCACTTCTCCTGGAGAGGAATTCCCTGCCATAGAGTCGGGGATTCCGCTGCAGAAGTGAGTGACATCGCTGTGTCCATATATGGACAGTTTAGTCACTCACTTCTCCTGTAGCGGAATCCCCGGCCATAGAGTCGGGGATTCCGCTGCAGAAGTGAGTGACTTCGCTGTGTCCATATATGGACAGTGTAGTCACTCACTTCTCCTGTAGCGGAATCCCCGGCTATAGAGTCGGGGATTCCGCTGCAGAAGTGAGTGACTTCGCTGTGTCCATATATGGACAGTGTAGTCACGCACTTCTCCTGTAGCGGAATCCCCGGCCATAGAGTCGGGGATTCCGCTGCAGAAGTGAGTGACTTTGCTGTGTCCATATATGGACAGTGTAGGCACGCACTTCTCCTGTAGCGGAATCCCCAATCCCTGGCCGGAGATTGGGGATTCCGACTCCTACAGGGAGCAAAAAAAGACCCTCTCCTCCTCCTCCTCACATGCACTCTGCAATGTGAGGAGGAGGAGGAGGAGAGAGAGTGCGCGAGCGACGGTAGACCCGGCCATCACTCGGGACACATTCCGGTGATGGCTGTGTATTACCCGGCCCCATAGACTTCTATGGGAGCCGGGCGGCCGGGTACCCGGCCGAAAATAGGGCATGTCCCATTTTTTGACGACCGGTTTTCCCGGCCGTCAAAAAATCGGTCATGTGAATAGCCCCATTAGGGGTCTATTGTTCCTAATGCAGCCGGGTGCCGGCCGATTTATGAACGGCCGGCACCCGGCCGGGAAACCCTGTCATGTGAATTCCGCCTAAGATTTATGAAAAGGAAACAATTCCGCAGGCAGCATCCGATGTATAATCATTAAAACACACACAAGACTTGCGGTTCTGGCGCTGGCGATGCAGGACGCGAGTGACTGAGCTCCCGCTCCCGTCCAGCCTGCTTGCTCGCAATAGTCGCTCCGGCGACGACAATCAGCTGTGAAGCCACCAGCCCTGCACGCAGAAACATACCCGGTGGTGCCTGTATGGACAGGTACCTCCTCAGAAGTGCGCATAAGCCAGCCATGGAAGATTCAGCCGCGGCCGTGGAAAAGGGAGGTAAGATGGCGGCGCTTCCCGCCACTGCGCCTCTGCTATACACACAGGAAGATGAGCTGCAGCAGCCTCAGTCCCAGCTTTCAAGTCCTGCAGAACATATAGTCTCTTCTCATCCTGCACCCATTGATTATATAGCCCTGGCCCGTGAAGTGGCCAAGCAGATAGCGCCAGACATGCAAAAGGCACTGGAAAAAACGGTGCAAGATTCCCTGAACCGCGTGCATGCGGAGCTGGCACAAGTCACTTCCATGACTCAAATAAGTCGAGTCGCTACTCCCCTTATGTAAATCTACCCTCCCAAAGCAGACACTGAAACAGAGTTGGATTTTAATGGCCACAGCAGCCGTTTATTATTTAAATAACAATAACTTTAAATACCATAATTTTTGAATCCCCAAAAAAGGGGATACATCATAACAACAAATAACCCACTGCGACCCTATCAGGGTCATAACATTATAAACCAACCAGAATGACAGGGGCAAGTCCTTGAAGCCACCGATACTTAATTTTGGCCATCTGCCCACAAATACCTTACCCCCAGCCGTAACCCGGCCCAGGAGCACCAAATTACCTTTTTGCAGATGACCACCATATATATATAAATATATATAACCCAGCTTTCAAAAGGGGTAACACCCTAAGAAGCCGACAAATTGGGGGTGCATCCCGTGATGCATTCCCCCCCACCACTTTTTACGACCTACTTCAAGGACTCCCCCCCGCAGCTGCAATGACAAAATTTAACCTCCCCCAAAGACAAATGTCAATAAGCAAATAAACTTTGACGAGAAGAACCACCATCCGCAGCAACCTTTTGCCGCGGTCAACCGATCCACATCAGGGCGGGCGGGCGGGAACATGTTCCTGCTTCTGTGTCCTGGCGAAGAGAGGGAGAGCACAAACAGGAAACAGGTACATCCCCTTCAATCCCCACCCCTTCTCACTCCAGCCCTCCTGCTGTCCCCCCCCCCTTTCCTCTCATAGGCCAGCCAACTCTGTGTCCCTCCCATCTATTTTAGTCATGGAGGCCTTCCCTTATTCCTTTTTTCTTCTTTCAGTACGGCCTCTTCTGGACTGATGAATTAGAACAGCGTATGATGTTGCTGGAGGATGAAAATGAGCGCCTGCAATCCAAACTTAAAGTGGTGCTGTCTGCTACTACGCAGTTGGGGGACAAGGTTTAGGATCTGGAAAACCGCTCCAGGAGGAGCAACCTGCGACTAGTGGGGCTGAAAGAAGCGGTGATCTCTTCTGATTTACAGCGATTATGTGAGAGGACGTTGCCGGCAGCTTTAGGTCTTCCACGTCCCTGCCGGGTGGAAAGGGCACACAGGGTGGGGCCGGACCCCAGACATCTCCCAGCAGCAGATGACCACAGTTCGCTTCGTCCCAGACAAGTAATCTTTAAACTGTTGGATTACAATGATAAGGTGGCACTTATGAAGGCATTCCGCAGCAGATCGCGTCCTTTGGAAATAATGGGCATGAAAGTGCTACTTTTCGAGGACTATTCTACGGAGGTCGCAAAACGAAGGCGTTCTTTCAGCAAGATTTGTACCGCGCTGTTCCAAGCGAAAATACGTTTTAACCTGCAGTACCCAGCCATCTTACGGGTGTTTCAAGAAAACGGGCGGACCAAGATTTTCACCACACCGAAGGAAGCGGAGGACACACTTACAGAGCTTTGCTGACACAGACCCCAGCACGAGGAGCGTCGCAGTCCAACACATAGTCCAAATCGCAAGTCAAGAGAAGCCAAACGGAATCGACTAGATATGAAGCGAACCTGGGCAGAAGCTTTAATGCCCACACCAGGAAGATCCCGGGGGGGGGGGGGGTCGATCCGGAAATGGAGGGGACTCTCCGAAGCCGCAGAGGCGAACACGGGACCGCACCCGATCTACGTCTCCTGATTGACGGGCGAAGTTCTTCTCAGCACCATTTTATCTGATGTGTTGATGGTCTTGTGGACGCTGTAGACCAATCGCAGGTTCCGATCGTCTGCAGATAAGTTTGCAGATAATTTTAAAGTTCTAAGGGCGGCATTTGGCGGTCTTATACGAGACACCTTGTACTGGTCAGCAGCTGACCTAATGTTATACGGTTATAATGTTAAAATGTATGCATTTTGGTATTTTCCCGCACTTTCATTACAGGGGATTAGAGAGTGAGTTAGGGCATGCTCTGAGATCTCTCCTTGTAGGCGTGCTCGACCGGGAATGATACAATGCCTCCCCTACGCAAGGGATTAGTTATATCTGTCACAGTTCGCATACTTGGGGAAGGTTAGGTAGGAGATCTGGGAAAAGGAGGCAGGGAAACCTAGAGGTGAAGCAGGATTCATTTTGACATGTGATGATATAACCCAAACGGACTCTAGGATGTTAAACCGATGGTATAAGAATGTATAAATTTGTGCACAGGCGACAAAGGGTTAATGAGGTGGCAAGGGCAGGTGCAGCTTACTCTTTGAAGGGGATATATATGCAGGTCTGGGGGGGAGGGGGAGGGAGGGACGTGTTTTGACACAACAGAAAAAAGTGAAGTCTCTTATGCCAATGGGTATTAAGGGGCTGATAACCCTTGCCGCAGGTGATTTTTCGTTTTTTTTAGGTATTGGCCTGATGGCCTTGATATGGAGTTTAGTTTTGGTTTATAAGCCGGGTTTTGGCTATGTTCTTAATGTTTACGCATGGCTCTTGGAAAAAGATGGATCTGACTCCCCGAATCTATCACGACTTTTAGACATTTTAGCTCATCTTATGCATTGCCCAATAACATGAAAATAATCTCATGGAACGTTAAAGGGTTGAGGTCCCCACAGAAACTGACCAAACTTTTGCGACACATGAAACGATTACACCCAAATGTAGCCCTATTACAGGAAACTCACCTTACCGAGCCAGAATTTAAATACTTGCAAAAATTCTGGGTGGGCCAGGTTTTTGGCTCGCCGGCAAGGGAGGGTAAGGCGGGAGTTATAATTTTGGTGCATAAAAATTTTGCGTTTACGCTGGTGTCCCAGGAGCGTGATGATGAGGGTCGTTGGCTCCATCTAGTGGTGGAACATGCAGGGGAAACTATCAGTATTCATAATGTGTATGGCCCAAATACGGTTAACACAGGTTTTTTTGGTCATTTCGAAACCCAACTCCAGCAGGATGGCACTAGGCTTTTAATTCTAGGGGGAGACCTTAACACTGTAAGGTCCTCCAGGGAAGATAGGAGCGCAGGGACTAGTTCGCAGAGAAATAGGGATAAGATCTTGCCAGACTTTTTAAGACACACGGCCCTAACAGATGCTTGGAGGAGTCTACACCCTGATGCGCGGGAATACACACATTTTTCTCATGTTCATCAGTCATGGTCGCGTATTGATTACTTGCTAGTTAATGACGCATTATCTCGACAATTACATGAAGCGGTGATTGAGGATCTAGTTATTTCAGACCATGCCCCGGTTACCATTACCTTGGCCGACACAGTAGCTAGAGGAACGGATTTTATTTGGAGGTTCCCCGCCTTTCTGGCAAAGGATGAGGGCTTTATACAGAAGCTTAAGGGGTGGTGGATGGAATTTGATGGGGATAATGTATCACATCGTTCGGACCCGTCATTGTATTGGCGTACAGCCAAAGTGGTAATACGAGGGAAAATTATGCAATTTATCTCTAATCTTAAATGCAAGACTACCGAAGGGTACAAGGCAGCGAGCGACCGATTACGGTGTGCATACACAGCATTTCTACAGAAATGGAGGGAAGCTAAGCGGCAATTTGATCAGTGGTTAGACAAAAGAGAAAGTATTTATCGGTCCCAATTTGATGCCGATCTAATGCGTTTCGGCAATAAAGCGGGCAAATTATTAGTGCAGGGGAGGTTTGCACAGTCACACATTTCAACACTTAACGACCCCAATGGAAATCCTACATCAGACCCAAAAAAAATTAACACTATATTAAGTAAATACTATCAAGCCCTTTACTCAGACACGCCCATAGACCCCCAAAAAGGTAGGGAAATTTTGGAGAAGGTAAAGCTGCCAGGGCTCACTCAGGAGCAGAACGACCACTTGAGCGCAGAGATTACCTTAGAGGAAATCCAGAGCACCATTAAGACTTTATCCAACGGAAAGGCCCCGGGTCCAGATGGATTTACAGGAGAGTTTTTTTAAATCTCTGAGAGAAGAAATTAGCCCTACCTTGGTGGCGTACTATAATATTTTACTAAGGATCGGTGCTCTCCCAGCAGAGGCCAAAATAGCGCATATAAAGGTATTACCCAAGAAGGGGAAGAATCCTCTTGACCCGGGGTCGTACCGTCCTATATCACTGAAAGACCAAGACCAGAAATTACTTACAAAAGTTTTGGCCAATCGTCTGGCTACGTATCTACCCACATTGGTGGGAAAATCCCAAGTAGGATTTGTAAAGGGCAGGGCAGCAGTGACTAATTTACGCAAAGTGTTGACGGTGCTAGAAACAGTCAGGCACGATCCCCAGCCAGGTACCCGGCCGGCACTTTTAGCGCTAGACGCAGAGAAAGCCTTTGATAACATACAATGGGAATGGCTGGGGATGGTGCTGGACAAAATGAACGTCCAGGGAGCCTTTCGGGTCTTCTTGAAGGGTGTCTACAATAATCCACAGGCACGCATTCACTCCTCAGGGTTCCTGTCGGATCCCTTTCAATTACATAAAGGAACCAGGCAGGGATGCCCCCTGTCACCTCTGTTATTCAATCTAGCATTGGAACCTATGGCTAGATTCCTGGAGGAATCCGATATGTTCAGAGGTATTCAGGTGGGGTCACTGGCAGTTAAGTTAGCCCTGTTTGCTGATGACGTTATACTTTTTATGTCAAATCCTCAAGAGCATTTAATGTCGGTTTTTCACTTCTTACAGGAATTTGGGCAATGCTCGTGATATAAAGTCAACCTAGCTAAAAGCGAACTGCTGGAGTTGGGCAAACCATTGCCTAAGACCTTTTGGCAATCCTTGGGATGTGGGATATCCCCGGTTGAACATTGCATTACTTATCTGGGCATCAAGATAGGGAAGGTGCCAGACACCCTGTATGGCCTAAATTATCCCCCGTTATTTAAAAAAATACAAGCGGAACTCACCCGATGGGGCCAATTGCCATTATCCCTCCTGGGGAGGTGCCACCTGATTAAGATGGTTAGTTTCCCCAGATTGCTATACCCCTTTCAAACACTCCCTCTCCTATTGAAACATGTGGATGTTTCTAAACTGACTTCCGCATTCACAAAATTTATATGGGCAGGAAAAAGGCCTCGCATTGCACTTACCAAGCTCATGATGGGCAAACAAGAAGGGGGTGTGAACTTCCCGAATATCAGGGGTTATAACGTGGCATGTCTTTTTCGTCATGTAGTAGATTGGCTTCACGAAACGAGCCATTATTCCAACATAGATCTGGAGGGGGAGTATGTCTCACCCTGGAACCTGAAGGCTTTGCTACATTGTAGAGTTGCCTCTCTTCCGTGCCGTCTCAAAACCTCCATTGTATTGAGAGATACAGTCCTAGCTTGGAAAGCGGTACGTAAGCATTTTGATCTACCTCACCTGGTATCGAAACATATGCCGTTGAGCGGACACCCAGAGTTTTTGCCGGGAGTAGGCAAGGGAGACGGATTTGCCTCTTTGGGGACGATAGGCATTAATAACGCAGGGGATCTTATGCATAGAGAGAAAAGGAGATGGTTAACCGGGGCAGAAATCACCACTAAACTCAGACCCCTAGAGGATAGGGTTAATTTCTTACAAGTTCTTCAGGTACGAGCATTTTGCACCTCTAGGCTCAGGGATTTGAACAAGGAAGCCACCTCTCACACTCTAGATGAGGTCATAGGTCCAACAGCTGGGCGTGCGACTATTTCAGGGATGTATAGAGCACTGGGAGATGGTTTTGTTCGTCCACAATCAAGGGTTAATTTCAAAGTCTGGGAACGGTGGACCCAAGATCCAGGTATAGGTGAGATCATATTGGGGGGTTGGGAGACGGTACGGAGGAGTGTTATAAACGAGAACTGGAGGGAAACCTATTTTAAATTGATGCATTCAGCTATATATGGCTTTAATATTTTGCCTTCACAATCCTTCCCCGACCGCATTACGTGTTGTCCCAAATGCAACACACCCCTGACGAATTTATGGCATGGAGTATGGGGGTGTGTACATACGAAGCGATTTTGGGGGATGATACACAAATATATTGCGGATCATTGGAAAACGAACCTCCCAATGACGCCTCAAGCGCTATTGTTCCATCGGGCGCGGCCACCGGAGGAAGAGGGTGCTCGAGGGGTGAGATCACCTCCCCTGCTGGTGCACACGATTTTACTGGTGGCCTTGAGATGCCTCCTGAGTAAATGGCTGGAAACAGACACGCCGGGGTTAGAACTGATTGTGTCTCGTCTGAAACAGTTATTAGTTCTTGAGAGGGTGGAGGTGGAAAGACGGAAGGAAACGGGAACAAAGAAGCTATTCGATAAATGGCAAATATTCATAGAATCGCAATGCACAGAAGCCGAGGTAGTGGAAATTGTTGCGCCTTTCAGGCACACAAAGTGGTATTATACGCAGCTCTTGGCAGGCAATTTAGGGGGTTTGCAAATTTGATCTAGTCGGGGGATAAATGATAAGTAGATACTCATTGATGACCTAGGTCGTGTCGGGGTTGGGGGAAGTCATGTTTTCGGTCTATATGAAGATCGACACTTATGCCATGTTTGTATGTTATGTTATGTTGAATTTAATTCAAGGTTAATTCAATGACAGTTGAGTGCTGCGCACTCATGATGCAACCTTTGCGTGAAATGTTTGTAAGAAAATGTGAAAACTGTTAATAAAAATGATGTTTTAAAAGAAAAAAAAAAAACACACACAAGGGAATAGACCAGACAGACAAAGGTAATAGGGGTAGGAAAAGGCTATTAGAACATATGTTGGAGAATATGGGAGGAAAATGGCTGCCACTACTCCATAGACCAGGGGAACCAAACTCGGGCGGGCAAATGGGCCGCACATAGAAAAAATTTGAAGTTAATGGGCCGCATTACTTTCAAATTTGATACAAAATTATTGTTAATCAATTAGTTATCTGAACTACTATAACAATACTACATTACTATAATACTACTACATTAGTATAACAATTTTACATTACTATAACCATACTACATTACTATAATACTACATTACTATAATACTACTACATTAGTATAACAATTTTACATTACTATAACCATACTACATTACTATAATACTACATTACTATAATACTACTACATTAGTATAACAATATTACATTACTATAACCATACTACATTACTATAAGGGTATGTTCACACGCTAGCTGTCATTTACGGCTGAAATGACAGCCTGTTTTCATAAGAAAACAGCTGCGTCGTTTCAGCCGTAAATGCTCCTCCTCGTAATATACGAGGCGTCTGTGACGCTCGTATATCTTGAGCTGCTCTTCATTGAGTTCAATGAAGAACAGCTCAAATTACGTAGCAAAGAAGTGCCCTGCACTTCTTTGCCGAGGCAGACAATTTACGCGTCGTCGTTTGACAGCTGTCAAACGACGACGCGTAAATTACAGGTCGTCTGCACAGTACGTCGGCAAACCCATTCAAATGAATGGGCAGATGTTTGCCGACGTATTGTACCCCTATTTTCAGACGTAAAACAAGGCATAATACGCCTCGTTTACGTCTGAAAATAGGTCGTGTGAACCCAGCCTCATACTATATTACTATAACAACACTACATTACTATATCAGTACTACATTACTATAATACAACTACATTACTATACCAATATTACATTACTATAACAATACTACATTACTATAATACAACTGCATTACTATAACAATACTACATTACTATAATACTACATTACTATAACAATACTACATTACTATAATAATACTACATTACTATACCAATATTACATTACTATAACAATACTACATTACTATAATTCTACTACATTATTATAATACTACATTACTATACCAATATTACATTACTATAATAATGCTACATTACTATAAATACTACATTACTATAACAATACTACATTACTATAATACTACATTACTATAACAATACCACATTACTATAATACTACATTACTATAACAATACTACATTACTATAACAATACTATAATACTACTACATTACTATAACAATACTATAATACTACTACATTACTATAACAATACTATAATACTGCTACATTACAGTAGCAGTATTAGGGGCCCGGTCAAAACTGCGACCGCTGCGACCCCTATAGCTACGCCACTGCCCACATATGTGATATTATGCAGTGAGGTCAATTATCCAAGGTTTTTATTTTTTCAAGCAAGCTATAAGTTCATTTCGACCGGGGGCCTGTCTAAGGTTGGTATACATTTGGGTTTCCGGTTGAACGCTTTGACTTCGCATATGTGGGAGTTATTTTATTTAACACAATTTCTTAAGTATGAATATGAAATTGTCTTTGGAAAAGCTTTTTTTTGTCATAGCTTTATCTCTAGATACTTTACACTGTAGATAACGCCATACAGCCCCCCTGTGGATAGCGCCATACAGCCCCCCTGTGGATAGCGCCATACAGCCCCCCTGTAGATAGCGCCATACAGCCCCCTCTGTAGATAGCGCCATACAGCCCCCTCTGTAGATAACGCCATACAGCCCCCCTGTAGATAGCGCCATACAGCCCCCCCTGTAGATAGCGCCATACAGCCCCCTCTGTAGATAACACCATACAGCCCCCTCTGTAGATAACGCCATACAGCCCCCTCTGTAGATAACGTCATACAGCCCCCCTGTAGATAACGCCAAACAGCCTCCTCTGTAGATAGTGCCATACAGCCCCCTCTGTAGATAGCGCCATACAGCCCCCTCTGTGGATAGCGCCATACAGCCCCCACTGTAGAGAATGCCATACAGACCCCCTGTAGAGAACGCCAAACAGCCCCCTCTGTAGATAGTGCCATACAGCCCCCTCTGTAGATAGCGCCATACAGCCCCCTCTGTAGATAGCGCCATACAGCCCCCTCTGTAGATAACGCCATACAGCCCCCTCTGTAGATAACGCCATACAGACCCCCCTGTAGATAACGCCATACAGCCCCCTCTGTAGATAACCCCATACAGCCCCCTCTGTAGATAGCGCCATACAGCCCCCTCTGTAGATAGCGCCATACAGCCCCCTCTGTAGATAGCGCCATACAGCCCCCTCTGTAGATAACGCCATACAGCCCCCTCTGTAGATAACGCCATACAGCCCCCCCTGTAGATAACGCCATACAGCCCCATCTGTAGATAACCCCATACAGCCCCCTCTGTAGATAGCGCCATACAGCCCCCACTGTAGATAGCGCCATACAGCCCCCTCTGTAGACAGCACCATACAGCCCCCTCTGTAGATAGCGCCATACAGCCCCCACTGTAGAGAATGCCAGACAGACCCCCTGTAGAGAACGCCATACAGCCCCCTCTGTAGATAGCGCCAATCAGCCCCCTCTGTAGATAACCCCATACAGCCCCCTCTGTAGATAGCGCCATACAGCCCCCCTGTAGATAACGCCATACAGCCCCCTCTGTAGATAGCGCCATACAGCCCCCTCTGTAGATGGCGCCATACAGCCCCCCTGTAGATAACGCCATACAGCCCCCTCTGTAGATAACGCCATACAGCCCCCTCTGTAGATAGCGCCATACAGCCCCCTCTGTAGATAGCGCCATACAGCCCCCACTGTAGAGAACGCCATACAGACCCCCTGTAGAGAACGCCATACAGCCCCCTCTGTAGATAGCGCCATACAGCCCCCTCTGTAGATAACCCCATACAGCCCCCTCTGTAGATAACGCCATACAGCCCCCTCTGTAGATAACGCCATACAGCCCCCTCTGTAGATAACGCCATACAGCCCGCTCTGTAGATAACGCCATACAGCCCCCCCTGTAGATAACGCCATACAGCCCCATCTGTAGATAACCCCATACAGCCCCCTCTGTAGATAGCGCCATACAGCCCCCACTGTAGATAGCGCCATACAGCCCCCTCTGTAGACAGCACCATAAAGCCCCCTCTGTAGATAGCGCCATACAGCCCCCACTGTAGAGAATGCCAGACAGACCCCCTGTAGAGAACGCCATACAGCCCCCTCTGTAGATAGCGCCAATCAGCCCCCTCTGTAGATAACCCCATACAGCCCCCTCTGTAGATAGCGCCATACAGCCCCCCTGTAGATAACGCCATACAGCCCCCTCTGTAGATAGCGCCATACAGCCCCCTCTGTAGATGGCGCCATACAGCCCCCCTGTAGATAACGCCATACAGCCCCCTCTGTAGATAACGCCATACAGCCCCCTCTGTAGATAGCGCCATACAGCCCCCTCTGTAGATAGCGCCATACAGCCCCCACTGTAGAGAACGCCATACAGACCCCTGTAGAGAACGCCATACAGCCCCCTCTGTAGATAGCGCCATACAGCCCCCTCTGTAGACAGCACCATAAAGCCCCCTCTGTAGATAGCGCCATACAGCCCCCACTGTAGAGAATGCCAGACAGACCCCCTGTAGAGAACGCCATACAGCCCCCTCTGTAGATAGCGCCAATCAGCCCCCTCTGTAGATAACCCCATACAGCCCCCTCTGTAGATAGCGCCATACAGCCCCCCTGTAGATAACGCCATACAGCCCCCTCTGTAGATAGCGCCATACAGCCCCCTCTGTAGATGGCGCCATACAGCCCCACTGTAGAGAACGCCATACAGACCCCCTGTAGAGAACGCCATACAGCCCCCTCTGTAGATAGCGCCATACAGCCCCACTGTAGAGAACGCCATACAGACCCCCTGTAGAGAACGCCATACAGCCCCCTCTGTAGATAGCGCCATACAGCCCCCTCTGTAGATAACCCCATACAGCCCCCTCTGTAGATAACGCCATACAGCCCCCTCTGTAGATAACGCCATACAGCCCCCTCTGTACATAACGCCATACAGCCCCCTCTGTAGATAGCGCCATACAGCCCCCTCTGTAGATGGCGCCATACAGCCACCCCTGTAGATAACGCCATACAGCCCCCTCTGTAGATAACGCCATACAGCCCCCTCTGTAGATAGCGCCATACAGCCCCCTCTGTAGATAGCGCCATACAGCCCCCTCTGTAGATGGCGCCATACAGCCCCCCCCTGTAGATAACGCCATACAGCCCCCTCTGTAGATAACGCCATACAGCCCCCTCTGTAGATAACGCCATACAGCCCCCTCTGTAGATAGCGCCATACAGCCCCCTCTGTAGATGGCGCCATACAGCCCCCCCTTTAGATAACGCCATACAGCCCCCTCTGTAGATAGCGCCATACAGCCCCCTCTGTAGATAACGCCATACAGCCCCCTGTGTAGATAACGCCATACAGCCCCCTCTGTAGATAGCGCCATACAGCCCCCCTGTAGATAACGCCATACAGCCCCCTGTGTAGATAACGCCATACAGCCCCCCTGTAGATAACGCCATACAGCCCCCTGTGTAGATAACGCCATACAGCCCCCTCTGTAGATGGCGCCATACAGCCCCCCTGTAGATAACGCCATACAGCCCCCTGTGTAGATAACGCCATACAGCCCCCTCTGTAGATGGCGCCATACAGCCCCCCCTGTAGATAACGCCATACAGCCCCCTTTGTTGATATCGACAGGGGAGGCTGTAAGGTGTTATCTACAGGGGGGACTGTATGGAGCTATCTACAGAGGGGGCTGTATGGCGTTATCTACAGGGGGGGCTGTAAAAAAGGCACTATCTACAAGGGGGGGGGGTTGTGTGACACCCAGGGGAGGGGGGGCCCCAGTCAAAAGTTTGCTATGGGGCCCAGTCTTTCCTAGTTACGCCCCTGGCTGCACTGGAGCTCTATAATAGAGCTTCATCCATGGAGTTATTTTTCCCTGTCTATTATATTGAAGCTAAGTAATGTATAGATTTGTAAAACTATTACACTGAAGGCGCCTGAGCCATAGACATAAAATATTTGTCATCAAAAAGATTGTCTGGGTACATTATATGCACATTCAGCTCATGTGGATAGACATGTTAATTCTGTGCATGCGGTGAGACACCTCTTTTGTCTATAAGAGCATATAATCGAGGCAGACAGGAAAAATCCAACCTATTTTTCCCTGATATCAGACGTCCAGCGAGGGTCCGGAAGCCCACATAGACATTTGATTGCAGGTAGATCCTACCAAAATCAATAGGATGTGCTGACATATATCTAATGTCTATGGACAGTTCTGTAGTTTATTATGAGGTCTGTAATCTCTATTACTTTACACAGATCCTTTATAACTTATAAATCATGTTGTCTCATGAACTGTCCAAGTGAAAATCTTTATTACTTTATACATAGTTATATTTCCGTACAATCATCCACAACACCAACAACAACGTTTGATTTACAGCATATAACCCATACCATCTAAAAACACCAATAAATAAAGAAGTCCTTGACTTATCCTCTTCTGTCAAGTTCAGCCGTTTCTAAGGGCATGTGCACATGACAGTATTACCGCTCTGTAAAAGCTCCTAGATGTACGGAGCCGTAATGGGGCACCCATAGTAGCCAATAGGGCTCTACTGTACCTCCATGTTTCTGATTTCATAGAGTTGTTTTTTTAAAGGGGTATTCCCAACTTAGACATTTATGGCATATCCAGGTGGGAACTAGGGGATGCTGGTGGTTCTCTCCATTCTGTTCAATAGAATTTCATTCCATTCTGCTCGGCTGTTTCTCTAAGGGTATGTTCACAGGTACACGTCCGTAACGGCTGAAATCACAGAGCTGTTTTCAGGAGAAAACAGTTCCGCAATTTCAGACGTAAAGGCAAGTGCAGGTGCTTTTCGCTGCGTCCATTACGGACGTAATTGGAGCTGTTTTTCCATGGAGTCAAGGGAAAAAAATGACCGTCGGCACAGAACATCGTAAAGCCCATTCAAATGAATGAGCAGATGTTTGCCGACGTTTTGGTGCCGTATTTTCGGACGTAATTCGAGATTAAAACACCCGAATTACGTCTGTAAATAGGGCGTGTGAACATACCCTAACTCCCATAGAACAGAATGGAGAGAGCTCTCGACTAGTTTGTGTCTGGAATCAGTAGCTTGGGCCGCCGCACCAGGCGAGACTTGTGTCGGGAGACCCCGTTCTTGATATAGGTGTGAGTCCCATATCTGGAACCCGCGTCTACCAGACATTTATAGCATATCCTGTGGATATGACATATATGTCTGGGTTGGGAATACCCCTTTAATCAGACAGAAAAAAAAACATGGCACGTTCCATCATACGCCAAATTTTGAAAGTATTCTTCCCTCGAAGCATTGTTTCTATCTCCATAATAGAAACAACATACGACAGCACACAAAGTCACTTATTGCAGCGGCACTTAGGATTTTGCCAACATGGTAGTGGCATGTCTTCCTGCCACACTGTTACCGCATCTTACAGGTATTACCCTGGCAGAGGGGAGTCACATCCTTTAGAGCGGTAATGATGACCATAGTTCATATATTGTTTTTTTAATGTAATTGATAAATGTGCAGAATATAAAATAGACTTTATGAATGAATTATTTTTAGGATGAAGTGTAGCCAGACATACCGTTCTAAGCAGTTATTAACCAGCCCGGATGAAATATGACACATCCTGTCACCTGAAAACTTTTCCAAGACAGCATGAGTCCACAGGAGGTATGACACATTTCCAGCCGGTCACACGGAGCTGTAATTATTACCGCAAACATCCTACACTCTCCACACATGGATGCCTGACAGGACCCGGATCACATGCTTTGTTTCCTGGCCTCCCAGCACATACAGGTCACTCAAGAGAGGTCGCCACACAAAGTGAATGAATGTGTAAGCTTGTCTGTGCCAGGCCTAACATTGTTATAATTTGTAATAACCACATAGAAGACAAAACATATAGGGGCTTTAAACTTAAAGGGGTTGTCCAGTATTAGAAAAAAATTCCTGTTTTCTTCCACAAACAGCGCCACACCTGTGCATGGGTTATGTCTGGTACTACAGCTCAGCTTTATTGAAGTGAAAGCAATACCACACACAACCTGTGGACATGTGTGGCGCTGTTTATGGAAGAAAGCAGCCATGTTTTTCTAATCCTGTGCAACTTCCACTCTACACTTGCACAGCATTGAATAAAATAATATATTATACTCTTTTGTGGTTTTGTTGGCATTGCATTAAGGGGGGCTAACAAACATTTCTTGCACTGGGGCCCAGTGCCATCAGTGTCCACCCATGCTGCGGTGTGTATGAAGCCATAGCCTGTAAGGCCTACAGCTATATTCACAATTCTACTGGTTGCTATTGGAAACAGTTAACAAACCTGTTGACAGACAACCCGTAACTTAGCCGAGCTCCTATAATGCAGTGGGACAGTTTGCTTTTCCTTACATTACATGGCGTAAGGACTACACTTCCTAGAATACTATACGTGTGTGATGATATTAGCTGCTCCTCATAAGCCGCTCTTTCAATTAACAGCTGCCGACTTTAGATTCCGTGCTTCTTAAATCTGCGGCTAGTATTTTTCCATTCTGTTTATCTTCAACACAGGGGTTAAAAGGATCATGAGACATTTTTCGCTAAGGGGGAGGGAGGGCGACAAAGTGAATAGAATGGAATAATACGCGCAGTGCAGATTTACCTGTTGCAAACATGCATATGAGTAGATTATATCATGTTAAATCTAATAAGCCCTAAAGTAAATACATTTTCCGGACTACGAGCAAAACTCCTGGGCCCCTGCTGTGTGATATTTTCCAATCTTTACAAAGGGACAGAAACTCCATCGAGAACACCGTCCTCGCTAAACTCGGTGACCTGGAAATTATCGTACTTTTCTGAGGAGAGGTCGTGAAGTGAGTAGTACATGGCCTGATATAACGGTCTGGATGATAAAAATCGCACTGTGTATCGGGAGCTTTCGAGAATTCTAAAACTACACATGGTAATGTTCCAATTGTAGATTTACCTGACCGTTCCTTCTTCATAACGGTAGAGATAGGACCCGATGTTGAACTGACCATGCGACAGTATTTGGCTGGATTCAATAAGATATCTGGTATCCTTTCTTTTTGTGCTCATTTAGGCCCCATGCACACGACCGTAAAAATAGTCCGCAATTAAGGTTCGCAATTATGGACCCATTCACTTCTATTGTCCACGGACACCTTCCGGTATATTTGCGAGTAGGTGTGCGGGCCGTAGAAGTGTACCGCAGCAGATAGGACATGTCCTATCTTTTGCTTTTTGTGGGCCATGCTCCCATACTTTGTACGGGACCACGGGCCAAAAATGCGGACGGCTGTCCGTGTCCACAATCGCGGCCTGTGATTACAAGCACGGCCGTGTGCATGGGGTCTTACTCCGTGTACGTATGGGAATAACATTTTATTCTTCTCACTGGTGATTTTGTTTCTTGTACTTTTCCATCAATATGATCTAGCTGTAAACTTGATGTGCATGCGCCGACATCGGGGAGAGCTTGTGCTGATATTCAGCTGCCAATCTGAACAAGCAGAGCTGCAATTCAGGGGAGGGGGTGTGCAGCAACGTATTCTCATCAATCTATTCCTCTCAGTGGGGAATGAGTGAAGTGATCCCTTTCTGTCAATTAGGAGAGAGAGTTGCCATGATCAGAATATAGCATGCTTCCAAATGGGGGAAGGGGGTTGGCTTGATTGTCGACTGATAGAATCTTTTATGCGACCCAAAAAAATGGTTGCTAGTCGGTAACACGTCACCCTGAGTAAATAAGAAATGTGCTACCAACAAGATGCAAATGTATGGGGACGAATGGTCATATTGAGGGTATGTTCACACGCTAGCTGTGATTTACGGCTGAAATGACAGCCTGTTTTCAGAAGAAAACAGCTGCCTCGTTTCAGCCGTAAATGCTCCTCCTCGTAATATACGAGGCGTCTGTGACGCTCGTATATCTTGAGCTGCTCTTCATTGAGTTCAATGAAGAACAGCTCAAATTACGTTGCAAAGAAGTGCCCTGCACTTCTTTGCCGAGGCAGTCAATTTACGCGTCGTCGTTTGACAGCTGTCAAAGGACGACGCGTAAATTACAGGTCGTCTGCACAGTACGTCGGCAAACCCATTCAAATGAATGGGCAGATGTTTGCCGACGTATTGTAGCCCTATTTTCAGACGTAAAACGAGGCATAATACGCCTTGTTTACGTCTGAAAATAGGTTGTGTGAACCCAGCCTAACAATTATTCGTCCCCATAAATTCAGATTATCGGTCCGTTTTAAATTAAGCAAATGAGCGCCGATTGATATGCTGTATTGTTGATCACCACTCGTTTACCGGACAGAAAATGTGCCCATGTAGGAGTGCCCTTAAGATACTCTTACACGGGCGGCCCGATGTAGGCCGTGTAAACAAGCGTCGATCAACGAGAAAACTCGTTGATCGGTGCTCGTTTGCTCCGTTCACAAGGAACTAGTATGGGGACGAGTGCACTTTACTATGATTGCTCGTCCCCATACATTTCTATCATGTCCGCAGCACGTCTCCCTGTTTACACAGGGAGATGTGCTGCAGACAACGATAATATTTTCATCATTTAAAATACAATCAGCCGATGAACAAGTGTTTGCTTGTTCATCAGGTGATCGTTGCCCAGTTTACACAGGGCAATTATCGGGAACGAGCGTTCTGTGAACGCGTTTGCCCAATAATTGCCCAGTATAAAAGGGCCCTAGGATCAAGAATCACTATACTCAGAGCAGGACTTCTAGCAAGGCGGAGGGAGTGAGTGACTTATTATAGCAATTCTGGATGTGATGGCCAGGAGTGATAATCTGTTTCACGTATGAATGACACGTGGAGGAGTTTGCACAAGTGCTATCACTATCTGCTCTGCTCAACAGATAAAGGAAGTGAAGTTTGATCTTTCACATCGCAATCTGCCAACCCGAGCCACAACTGTAAATAATAGGGAAAGACAACAGCGATGTACAATAACACTCATAATAATCATGGTAGCACAAACCCCACAATACTCAATCAAACTGAAATAAAACATGACAACAGTTTCTTTGGATAAAAATGGCCATGGTGTTTATTAAGGGTAACCTAAGATAAAATAATTAGAAGAGAATAACCATAAATAATCGAATAAATAATAAAATATAAATATTTTGACCAATAAAAACCAAGTCCGCCCATTATTAGCTGGGTGACAAACCCCTCTAACAAACAACGTGACGTGAAGGAATTAAAAAACAATAGGGAGGGAGGGCGGGCGACGGTCCAATCTTCAAAACTGGCTGCTTGACCGCGATGAACTGCTCCTTTTATGTCCAATTTTCCCGCCTTTAGGATTTTATCAATGACCAATCAGCTGGCCTTCACCAAATCTGCCTGGAGATGGAATCTGCCAGAACCTGCTCATGGAATTGCACAGCTGACCTAGGTCCAATCAGCTGGGACCAACTCAAAACTGCCCAGAGACAGAAACATCTGGAAACCGGCTCGTGCCACCAGCACAGCTTACCCGGGGGACACCAGGATGGTAAGTACCATTCTAATATAAAATAACAAATGGAGAAAAGAGGGATAGGGGGGAGAGAAAAAACATACCAAGCAAAAAACACATTTTATTAACAACTTATGGGGGCCGTGCGACCATGTGTCCCCCAGGCAATAGCCTGGGGGGCCCCTGGCATTATCATTTATCATTTCGAATGAAACGTCCCTGAAATTGAAAAACTAAATCGCCAGTAATAAAGTCGTCGTTCCTTCAGCCATTTTTCAGTTATGTCTGTTTCTAGGTAACAACCAATATGGCAACTATTATATCACCTACAGCAAATTGACCTACTTAGGAAGTGATACAGGGGCAGGGGATGTACAATTGCCTAAATGGTGGCAACCTCTGTGTGAAATACTATTTTGCTAACTCAAGTACTATAGCAAGATGTATGTAAATAGTGACATCACCTTGATTAAAAAAATCTATATATCTTTGGAGTAGACTTGTCTGCGCTTCCGAAACTGTAGGAAAGTATGGTATAACTCCAGGCAAAAACAGAGCATTCAGCTTTGAGACTTCATACCCCCATAACTTCACTTACCTGAGCTGTGCCATTTTCGAGCTCCCCCACTGGCCTCATTTACCCCCAGCTAAAGTCAGTATTGGCCATGCCAACGAATCAATGAATGAATATATTGCAGCAAATTGCTGGGGGTGCCCCATTCACCCGGCATACTTTTTCTTTTGTATGAAATAGCACAGCAGACTACGCTATTCTATACAATAGGTATACAGTAAAAAATACAAAAACACGTTTAACTCACAGAAAAAGTATTTTTTACAATGGGGTGCTATTGTCCTACTGTATGCCTATACAGTGGGATAAGTTGCAGCCTAAGGCCCCATGAACACGACCGTATTTTTCATCCGTAATTACGGACCCATTCATTTATGTGGGCTATGGACATCTTTCTGTATTTTTACGTATAAGTGTCCGTGCCGTAGAAATGATACAACATGTCCTTTTATTGCCCATAATTTCGGCACGGCACCCCATAGAAGTCTATGGACACTTCTGTAATTACAGATGGATACAGATGTGATCCGTAGCCGTCTGTAATTACGGAAGCGTTGCTATGGGATTCCCCCCCCCCCCCCGTTTTTTTGTGGATCTGTAAAGACGGATGCAATACGGACCGTATTTATGCGGATGTTTTACGGATGACTATAAATGACTACGGATCCGTATTTTCGGATGGATGAAATCTACGGACGTGTGCATGGGGCCTTAGGGCTCATTCAGACGTGTTCTGCGTCTGTGTGCTGTCTGTTGGAATAACTGACAGCACACGGACCCATGCAAGTCAATTTTTTGCGGACCTTTTCGTCCATTCAAGTCTATGGGTGCATGAAAAACACGGACAGCACATGGACAACATCCGCATGCTGTCTGTTTTTCACGCATCAGTTGCTAAAGAAAAAAAAACGAGGAAGTGCTTGCAGAGGAGAATCAGACGTGAAAAACTGATGCCACCGGCAATGCACACTGATGCGGAACGGAAAGCACACTGATGGTACACGGACATGAAATATAGTCAGTTTTTTGCGCACACAAATCGGACACGTTCGTTTGAATGAAGCCTTATGTCGGAGGTATACTTCAGGAAATCCCCCAGATGTATACCGCCGACATAGGGCTCTGATGTAATAGACTAAACAGAGCAGCATGTATACAGTATGTGTATATCCGGCTGGAGAAACAAGGTAATTGCAGACGCACAGGCAGTAAACGCTCTATCTACTGAGAGATAAATATATAATCTGAGTGCGATTGTCTCTGCTCATCCGCACACAGACGGAATTAACACAGCCTTGTAGAAGCCTCCATTATCTCTTCTATTACCCACTTAACGTGCTGTCTCTATCTACTGAGCTACCCATATCATTCCCACAACTGTTGTTTTCATGTTTCCTGTTATCACGTTGCTTATTTTCCCACTTTATCTAAACCTACTCTTTTTCCTTTCCCAAGATATTTTTTCTCTGTCATTCCGTGTTTTTCCAGACTTGCTGTAGAGCGAGGGAGTAGGAAAACCAACAGTACAGGTCCTCCAGGTTCATGGTTTCCCAAATGTTTCTGTGGTATTCTGAAAAGGAAGAGCAAAAATAGTTCTGGTTATATTGTTTATATCATGACTCAAATAAGTCGAGTCGCTTCTCCCCTTATGTAAATCTACCCTCCCAAAGCAGACACTGAAACAGAGTTGGATTTTAATGGCCACAGCAGCCGTTTATTATTTAAATAACAATAACTTTAAATACCATAATTTTTGAATCCCCAAAAAAGGGGATACATCATAACAACAAATAACCCACTGCGACCCTATCAGGGTCATAACATTATAAACCAACCAGAATGACAGGGGCAAGTCCTTGAAGCCACCGATACTTAATTTTGGCCATCTGCCCACAAATACCTTACCCCCAGCCGTAACCCGGCCCAGGAGCACCAAATTACCTTTTTGCAGATGACCACCATATATATATAAATATATATAACCCAGCTTTCAAAAGGGGTAACACCCTAAGAAGCCGACAAATTGGGGGTGCATCCCGTGATGCATTCCCCCCCACCACTTTTTACGACCTACTTCAAGGACTCCCCCCCGCAGCTGCAATGACAAAATTTAACCTCCCCCAAAGACAAATGTCAATAAGCAAATAAACTTTGACGAGAAGAACCACCATCCGCAGCAACCTTTTGCCGCGGTCAACCGATCCACATCAGGGCGGGCGGGCGGGAACATGTTCCTGCTTCTGTGTCCTGGCGAAGAGAGGGAGAGCACAAACAGGAAACAGGTACATCCCCTTCAATCCCCACCCCTTCTCACTCAAGCCCTCCTGCTGTCCCCCCCCCCTTTCCTCTCATAGGCCAGCCAACTCTGTGTCCCTCCCATCTATTTTAGTCATGGAGGCCTTCCCTTATTCCTTTTTTCTTCTTTCAGTACGGCCTCTTCTCTACAGCTTGAGCTAAAAAAACATTTTTAGGCCGGGCTGTTGATTATAGACGTGAACAATTACAACCAAGTTTAATATGAAGCATGGCATCTTTTGGAAATCCTACAAGGACTTCCATACTAATAATGATGGATGGCACATCCCTTGGATACGCTATCAATATGTAATAGGTGCAAGTCCAAGTGCTGAGACCTCCATCGATCAGAATGAAGAACCTTCGGCTTTTACCAGAGCCAAAGTCTCCTTTTTCCATGCACCGTGTCTGGTAATGAAGGTCACTTGTTTGGGTCTGAGCTGCAGGGACATTACATGGGGTCCACTGAAATCAATTGGACTCTTATAGATCCAGCAGTTTCTTCACTGGCTAATAGTACTGGAGGTCCTCCTTATGCATACTACCATGCGTCACGTTACGACATCCACAGCACTTTGTGGATGTGGTCACATGGGGTCTCTCGGCATAACTTGATTTGCTTAGAGTGCATTTAATGAGTCCCGCTTACGGGGGAGATATGAGGTGCCGATTATGATGGCAATAGCATCCACACATGTTTTTTTTACTGGAAACATCTAATAGCTGCTCTTAGATTAACTTTAACCACTTGCCCCCACAGCCGTTTTTCGTCTACAGGTTAAATAACGTAATATTAGAATAGTACAGACTTTTACAGACACAGCAATACAAATTATGTTTATTTTTTACATCCAGTGGGCCGTCCTACTCAGTGATTGGTAGGTGTTTATTCACACTCATACAGGGAAGACTGTCAATCAGTGATTGAGACCGCCCACTGGACTCTTTATACCACAGTGAAGAGGGATTTAAATGAATAAAATGACAAGCTATCCCGAATATTTTTGCAAAACATATCTATCAATCTGCTCAGTTGCACCTGCTCTATATCATACTGCATGCATATAGAACAGCATGTTTGACGTGACCGGTTCCCTTTAAGGATTATTAGGCAAATTGTAAGAACTACCTATATAGCTGCTTTCATTGTAGTTTGATGATCCTTTAGGAAAACTCTTCCCATTGTTCAACACTATTGTTCTTCCATTCCTTTGTTTGTTGTATGATGTCAGGGGAGACATTGGCTAAAATAAATTTTTCCAATTCTATTCTTTGCCCTGACTTTCATAGAACGCTCGTTGCCGATAATTGCCCTGTGTAAACAGGGCAGCGATCAGCAGATAAATGAGCTCGTTCATCTGCTGATCGGATAGTTTTAAAAAGGTAAAATATTATCATTGTCGGCAGGACATCTCTCTGTGTAAACAGTGAGACGCACTGCTGACATGATAATAACGTATGGGGACGAGCGATCAGAGTAACGACCGCTCGCCCCCATACACAGCTCCTTGTGATAGGAGCAAACAAGCTCCAAAATCGGCCAGTGTAATAGGACCTTTATGCCCTATAAACAGGGCAACGATCAGCCGATGATGAGCAAATGTACGTTCATCAGCTGATCGTATAGTTTTAAATACTGAAAATATTATCGTTGTCAGCAGCAAATCTCCGTGTAAACAGGGAGATGCGCTGCCGACATAATAATGTATGGGACGAGCGATCGGAGTAACGAGTGCTCGTCCCCATACTAGATCCTTGCGGCACTCCTCGTTGATCGGCACTCGTTTACACGGCCCAGGTCGGCCCAGTACCTTTGTAAGCTGTCCAATATATTAGAAAAATATTGTCCGAATCCACGGATTTCAGTGGGATCGACTAACAATGTAATGTGTATGGGTGCAGTATTTGTGAGATTTTAACATACTGGATTTTCAGCTACTTCCAGTGGTGTCTGTACGTATGTTCACCCAAATGGAATGAGCGTATATTACCAGTGTCATTGACTATATAACATATTTTGCCTACAATTATTGAACATCTATGGCCAATTTTAGAAGTTGGTTACATTTTGGCTTTACGTGAAAGGTCATAAATCCCCTAGATTTGACAAAGACTTTTACGTCAATCCCAATGAACCCAACCTGAACTACTGCAAAATAGAATGCAGAAAGAATATATTTGCTTTTCTGTATCTGCTGTAGTCATTTGTTCATTACGCTTTTCCTTGCTTCATACATGTTAAGAGGATATATCAATTCTCGTGACGTCTATTTACTTGTACTCCCCACTGAATGACAATTCTGGAACGTCCTTTCTTAGTGCTCTGAATTGTATTGTTCCTCAGGTATTTCCCCTGGAAATGTATAAATAAATTGACAACTGGGCGTCACCATTCCCCTTGTCAATAAGGCGTGTCCCATCACAGTCTCCCTTAGCACTGATTGGACAATGTCATTGTGTTTAGAGATGCGCTACAATACACAGGTGAATGGTAGCACTGAGTTGTCAATTTATTCAGACATTTCCAGGAGGTATAACAGAATTATGCATTTTGCTGTTCCGCTGCTATATCACCTGGAGATGTCTGAATAAAATAACAGGGTGTCATCATTCGCCTTGTCTATTGGGCGCCTCTGACGACAGAGTGCCGACAGAGACTATGATGGAACATGCCCTGTTGACATTGGTAATGGTAATGCCCAGTTGTCAACTTATTTATAAATTTCCAGGAGAAATAAAAGAGGAAGGGTACAATGCAGAACTCTAAGAAAAGAAGCTCCAGAATTGTTAGGTAATGGAGAATACAAGTATTTACTAAAACAGACATGTCAGGAGAGGTGACAGATCTTCTTTAAAGGGGTTGTACCAGAATCCCAAGTTATCACCTATCCACAGGATAGGTTATAATTTTCTGATTGCTGGGGGCCCCCACTGATCGTGGGAACAGGCATACCGAAACCCCAGATCCACCTCATTGCACTACCTGCAGTGAGGAGCTTGAATGGAGCGGCGGTTGAGCAATGTTGAGCAGTGAGGAGGAACTGGGTGTTTGGGATCCCCGTTCTCACAATCAGTTGGGTTCCCAGCAGTGGGCGTCCCAGGAGTGGAGCCTCCAACCATCAATAAATTATAACCTATCCTGTCGATAGGGGATAATTTATGACTCTGGGAAAACCCCATTAATGTGAACCTTCAGTTTAGCTTTAGCAGTATAATGGGCAATGAGGTACGGGGCTCTGCAGCAGGCACCAACGGTTGTAAACATTAACATTCAAATTGTCTTTCAAAGAAAAAATTTGGTTTGCCCATGTTACAAGATAGCACAGGTCCAAGGTGTGTGTGTGTGTGTGTGTGTGTGTGTGTGTGTGTGTGTGTGTGTGTGTGTGTGTGTGTGTGTGTGTGTGTGTGTGTGTGTGTGTGTGTGTGTGTGTGTGTGTGTGTGTGTGTGTGTGTGTGTGTGTGTGTAGGGGGCTTTTATCTAAAGACCAATTCCCTGATGCTGGAATCAGTATTTCCAAGGTTCCTTAATTTTAGCCCCCACCCCCTTGACCCAAAAAGATTTAAAGGGGTTGACAGCAGAAAAACAAGTACATTTTGTTCACACATGAATCAAAAGGCTGGCTAATAATGGAGGGTCACAAGTGTAACTCTGCCTCTGAGGCATGTACTGTGACAATCACAGTCATGGGTTTCCCAAATGCAGGCAACTTAGCTTTAAATAAAACTTTCCCTCCATAGACCAACGTGTTTGTAGTGGCACACACATTTCCCGGACTGACGGCGCCTGTCACAGAAGTTGGTAAACGCCTGTGGTGATCAGGTCGTCCAAACAACAAGGCTGATCATTCGTTTTTTGAAGATAGTCACCAAAGCGTAAAGGCCTAAGTAAGCTTTTCCACTTTCCTGCCCATTGGGATGTTGTGGATTAGCTGAGGCAAGGCATGGGACGAGTCGAAAAAACATTTCAGGAGTTCTCTTGCATTTCTCTGAGGAATCTCTATCTGTATTATATGTCCATACAATGCAGGCTTATTTAACTGCTTCATGACCAGAGGGTTTCATGCTCCATTTTAAAGATGGGAAAACACACACATAGACAGGCTAAATGTATCTATCTAATTATGTACTATAAAAGTATTGGGATACTTACACATTACACCTACAGGAGCTTTTGTGACATCCCATTCTAAATCAGGCATCAATATGCAGTTGGTCCTCAGTTTGCAGTTAAAAAAACTTCCACTCTTTTGGAAAGGCTTTCAGTCAGGTAACATTCTCCTGGCATTCACCAAACCCAGACTCGTCCATCAGACCGCAAGATAGAGAATCGTGATTTGTCACTCCACAGAACAAGTTTCCACACATCCAGAGTCCAGGGGCGGCGTGCTTCACACCACTCTATCCGACGCTTGGCATTGTGCTTGGTGATATAAGGCTGCCATGCAGCTGCTCGGCCATGCCATGAAACTCCCGGCCAGGGCCGCCATCAGAAATTTCTGGGCCCCATACAGCCAAGGAGTCTGGGGTCCCCCTCACTATTGGGGCAGGCACAAAGTAAAGGAGTGGGAGGTAGGGCAGCGGTGAAAAGCAAACTAGTAGGGTCTCTATGGAGGGGCAGGGCAGAGACAGCTGGTGGGTATCAGGGGGCAAGGTGAAGAGACTAAGTGCCAGGGCTCGGTGGGGGAAGGAGGAGGGGATTTCTGGGAGAACAGAAAGTGGCATGGGTGGAGACACCAGGCATGAGGGCGCCTGCGGCACCCGTCAGAACAGGCCACCCCTTGGCCGGCACGCACTATAGCAGAGCACGGAGGTATCTCCCTGCTCTGCAATCTACTAGCGCCGCTGTAGCTCCCTGAAGGAGCGGAATCCCCCTGTGGCCGGGGATTCCGCTCCTGGAGTGCTCCGCTTAATGTCTGTCCATATATGGACACAGACAACAGGGGCTTCTCCTGGAGTGGAATCCCCGGTCACAGTGTCAGCAATGCTGTGGACGGGGATTCTGCTTCAGGAGTTGCCCCTCATGTCACTGTCCATATATGAACAGAGACCTCAAGCGGAGCGCTCCAGGAGCAGAATCCCCGGCCACAGGGGGATTCCACACCTTCAGGGAGCTACAGTGCCGCTATCTACATGAAGGGTGGTGCTATCTACAAGGGGGCTGTGTGGCACTACCTACCAGGGGGCTGTGTGGCACTACCTACCAGGGGGCTGTGTGGCACAATCTACAAGGGGGCTGTGTGGCACAACCTACAAGGGAGCTGTGTGGCACAACCTACAAGGGAGCTGTGTGGCACAACCTACAATGGGGCTGTGTGGCACAACCTACAAGGGGCCTGTGTTGCACTACCTACAAGGGGCCTGTGTTGCACTACCTACAAGGGGCCTGTGTGGCACTACCTACAAGAGGGCTGTGTGGCACTACCTACAAGGGGGCTGTGTGCCACTACCTACAGGGGGCTGTGTGGCACTACCTACAAGGGGGCTGTGTGGCACTACCTACAAGGGGGCTGTGTGGCACTACCTACAAGGGGGCTGTGTGGCACTACCTACAAGGGGAATCTGTGAGTGACAGGCTGATGGTCATTTTAATGTAGGGGGGCTGATGGTCATTTTACTGTGAGGGGGGCTGATGGTCATTAAGTGGTTTCCACCTCTGACCTCCAATTGAAATTAATAGGAGGCAAAAAATTTCTGCGTCGCTCGTTTGGTGTTTTTTTGCCTGCGTCTTTTGCTTTCGCTTCAACGGCTTAAATAAAACGCAAAAAAAAAAGGTCAAACAACGCTGTCAGTTCCTGAAGGAATTTTGAGTCAGATTTTTTTTGCCTTACAAAAAAAGCTGTGTGAACATACCCTACTAGTGTAGTGCTTGTTTTTAGCCGTTTTCTGTCTTTCTCTAAACAATTTTTGGTAGGGGTGGCGTGAGGAAATTTTACTTTTCCAGTGCTGCCTCGAGTTCGAAAATGTTGGGAAACTCTGTACTAGGCTACAGGATCACGACGTGGAGCAGCTCAGTTCATCGTGGGAACGGGGCCTAGGTGAGTACAACTTTTTTTGTTTGTTTGGGGGCACTGTCTACAAGGGGGAGGTGGGGGCTGTATGGCACGATCTGCAAGGGGAGGTGGGGGGCTGTATGGCACTATCAACATGAGGGAGGTGGGGGGTTTACCAGTTTACCAGTCTGTTTGGTTCTACTTTGTAAATACTTTTTATTAAAAATTATATTTACTTTATGAGATACAGCTTCTTTGTATCCTGTATACAGAGCAGCTGTATCATGCACTGAAATATTTATCTGTCAGGTCAGCGGGACTGACGGGTTCAATGTCAGCGGGTCCTGCGTGTCTCTATTCATAATTTAGATTTGATCGATAACAGGTGGATCCTGACCTGCCGACACTGAATCCGTCAGTCCCCTGGACCTGACGGATTCAGGTCTCAGCGCACAATACAGCCGCTCTGTATACAGGATACTAAGCAGCTGTATCTCCAAAAGTAAAAATAATTTTTAATAAAAAGTATTTACAAAGTTTCATAAAACACTTTTTTCTATAATAAAAAGAGGTGTAAATAGCCTTTAAGATCTCTTCCCCTCCCCCAGGTATCCTCTCTCCTTCCTCTACCCCTCCCTTCAGATATCCTCCTTTCCCCCAGTTATCATCCTCCTAGTATAATGTCTCCTTCAGTGTCATCCACGCTCCATTATTATCTCCTACCCACTACACCATCATCTTCCTGTCCCCATTGTCATCTAACCCCCTCCCACCCCCACATAGAAAGCAAGTGTCTTACCCAGGACTGTATGACATCCTCCGGACACTGAAGCACCGCATTGTATCATTAGCAGCTCTAAGAGGGCTCTTATCTCCTGTGCTGCGTATGGGACAATAAACCTGTCTTCTCCCTCTGCTACACAGCGCAGGAGATAAGAGGTAAGAACTGCTGCTAGTGATACAAGAATATGAAGCAGAGTTGAGAGGGTATAGTACCGACATGGGTAACATTGCTTTTTATGGGGGGATGTGATGTGAGGAGGCTCCGGGCAACAGCAGAAGCAGCCTGACAGACATTACATACTGACACAGACATCACATAGTGACACAGACATTGCATACTGTACTCACTGTGTCAGAGGTCTTCTGCTGCTGCTGCTGCTTGTCGCCTCCACTGCATTCAAACATCCCGCTGCCTTCATGACGTCTCGCCTCCTTGTCTCCTCCACACGCGCTGTCACGCCGCTACTGTGGAGGAGGAGGGGCGGGCACTATGTGAATAGCGGGCCCTTATGATTTTACTTTGATGCAAAGAATGGGCCCCGGCTCCATGATGGAACCTGTTCCTTTCACCAAAGTGAAATCATAAGGGCCCGTGAGCAAATGAATTCCAGCAGTGGAGCACGGGCCCCCGTTTTTTCACATTTATGACCGGGCCCCTGACGTCAGTACCGCCAGCATTGCCCTGATGGCGGCCATGCTCCCGGCGCACAGCTTTAGTGCAGATGTTAATGCTAGAGGAGGTTTGGAGCTCTGCAGTTTTTGAGTCAGCAGAGGGTTGGCGACTTTTATGCACTATGCGCCTTAACATTCGGCGACCCCGCTCTAACTTTATATGTTGCCGAGTTTGTGGTTCCTAAAGGCTTCCACTTTACAATAATACCACACACAGTTGATTGTGGAATATCTATGAGCAGTGGCGTAACCGAAGCCAGGGGGGCCCACGGCCCCACGCACCACATCAATAAAAATGTACTATAGTAACTGGGGCCTATGTAATAAACTACACGGGTCCCAGTTACTAACCCCTCTATTTCCAGAGCGCAGCACAGATTCTGACGTTACAGCGCTGTGCGCAGAGCATGACGTCACAACATCCCGACCCTGGATGGAGTCAGGACCTTCGCTGTGGTCGAAGAGTAGGGTAAGTTTAATATTACTGTCTGCTGAAGCTGATGGGTCGGGGTCCGACTCCCGGGACCCCCACCAATTAGCCGTTTTAAAGGGGGTGCAGCGCTCGTACGAGCGCTACTTCCCCTTCATTCCGCTCACTTTCTCACACTGTGAATTGCCGACACGGACGTGTCAGCGATTTACAGTGTGAGCAAGTAAGGGAAATGAAGGGGAAGCAGGGCTCGTACGAGCGATGTACCTCCTTCAAAACAGATGATTGGCGGGGGTCCCAGGAGTCGGACCCCGAGCCATCAGCTATTGATGGCCTATCCTGAGGATATATCCAAAGCAGAAAATTACCACAGCACTGGACCACAAGTGGGTGCACACATCGATAGGACCGGATCCGCGGTCCCCAATATCAGATAGACAGAATAGACGAGGAGACAGCACTTCCAACATATGTCAGCTTTTTAATCACCCGTGCAACGTTTCAGTCCAGCAGGACCTTTCTCAAGCATAGTGAACACAGCAGTACAGGAGTATTTAAGGACTCACAGAGTCAACAGTAATAAAAAATGTGATTAATACAAAAACAGTTTAAAAGGATCTGTGTATAATAAAGCAGTGTCATTTAAAATCACATTCACACCACCTAGGTGCTTATGCATAGAACTATATAAGTTTTGAGGGACTGGTACATCAATAAGCAGTCCGAATAAACAAAAAATAATAATGAATAACAAACTCACCAAGTGTGTGTATAATCAAAAACGATTATAGTCCTCGAATCTGAAGTAGTCCAACAACTGAACTTGTAAAAAAACACAAAACACACAAAAATAATTAGTAACACATAAAAAAAGCAAAACAATTCTTATACTTAAACTTTCCTGGGGACAGCGGTGACTGCCAATTGACTCTCATGTGATGATAACGCCGCTTCCGAAGCTGCCCTCTTCCTTTGCTCACCCATGCTGTCCTCTTTCCTACTGTTGCTGTGGCTCCATTAAACACCTCAGAAGTTAGAGGTCTGGAGACTGGAGGTTGCGATAGTCTGCTACTGTCTGGCTATTCTACAACTATTCTCCATCCACTCTGTAACTTAACTAAAGGCATACCAAAGCTAAGTAGTAATATATAAAAGCTGTCATTACATTGTGGGACTATTTGCTCGGCTCAGAACACCTCTTGCACACGACTGAGTTCGGACAGTAAAAAACGGTCCGCGTGTCGGACAGATTTCCCGGCCCAACCGCGGTACAGGTGAACGGGACTCCTTCCATCATAGACATTTATGATGCTAGGAGTCTCTGACTGCCCACGGTACTGCTGTTCTGTACTGAACAAAATGATACAGTACGGAATAGCAGTTCCGTGGGGAGGCAGGGACACCTAGCATCAAAAAATGTCTGATGCCAGGAGTCCCGTTTACCTGTACCGTGGTCAGGTTGAGAAATCCAGCCGACACTCAAACCGTTTTTCACGACGCAAACACGGTCTTGTGCAAGAGGTGTAAGGGTGAGAAGCCATTTTCCATGGTTGATGAGGGATGGTGTTTTTTATATCTAAACCCTATGTGTATGGTGAGGAACATAGACGGACTGTATTGGTGCGGTGACGCCGAGGAGCAACCGGATACATATGAAGGTTCTGCCTCTGGGATATAACTACCACTTGTTGTCTGAGCTGGCAAAAAGATGTACTTGAGCGACTTGGCCCTATCTGCCTGTTCTGAGCGAAGGTTCAGAAATTAAGGTTTTGGATCAACTGGTCTACTGTGTGTGGAGGAAAGTGTTAAAATGACACGGCAGACTGCAGCTAAAAAAGGGGTAAATAACCAATCTCTACCCCAGTCACTACCCCGGTGGCGGTTAAAAGAGCAATAAAAAGTCAGTCAGGGAGGCAGCAGCTGCCAAGCTATGCAAGTTTACACTAATGTCTCCCGCAACTATTTCTAAAAGAACGCCCCTAGGGGGTGAAGGAGGGAAAGGCAATGTAAATATCTGTGAAGAGGCATTAGGGGCAGTGGACAGTAAAAATAAAGAGGGTATGAGCCAAGCAGGAGCAACTGCAGATTCTGAGGAGAGGGCTGAGAACAGCATGACGTTCTTGGAGGTGACAGATACCGGGCCCCCTAGTCTGATGGACATTTTATCCTCAGGGCGGGTTATCCCAGGGAATAGAACAAGACAGATGCTAATTAAAGAGGCTATGTCACCACATTATAAGTGCTCTATCTCCAGTGTTTTTTTATTTAGAAAAACGATCTATTTTTACCACTTTATGATTGTAGCTTTACACTTCTCCCCATTCATTTAGTCAGCGCATAGGGATCCTGCTAGATCAGTATGTGCTGTCTTATTCTGACACATTAACGTTACTGAAGTGTTTAGACAGTAAATAGACATTCCTTCCAGCCAGGACGGGATGTCTATTCACAATCCCGACATTTCGCTAACGTTTCTGTGGTATTTACAGCAGAGCAAAGCGTAATCTTGCGAGATCACGCTGTAAATGACAGGTTATGATAAAAAGGCATTTCAGGAAATGATTAGGGTTAAATACGAAGCACGGGGTATATCTGACCATTCACCTTTAACAGTGCTATTAAGAGAAGGGCAGAAGTATAAGAGCAATATATTTAGAGTAAATACTATGTGGTTTGCAACGCTGAACCATCGTAAAATTAAAGGGAATGTTTCGCTAGAATTTTTTTTTTAGTTAAACAGTTAGTATATAGTATATAAATAATTACACATTGTTCTAACAAGTCAGGAAATATTATAAATTAGATTCTAATTTATAACATTTCCATGTGCTGGTCACTGGAGGGAGCAATTCCCAAAATTGCAGCATTGGCATGTGGTAAAGCAACCTCATTGCTTTATGCTGCAAAATTGGAGAAGACACACTCGCTCTACTGTCCTCAAACAATCCCCCCTCCTTTATCCTGGCTAGTGCCAGGAGAAAGGAGGGGGTTGAATGTTCAAACCTCCTACACTGTGTGCCGCCATTTTTTGAGCGAATGCACAGTGTAGGAGGATTAGATACAGTGGTAATCACACAGTATAACACGAACATACACACACATCAGATACTCAAACATAACTTACCTGCTCCTGCCGCTGTCTCTGTCTCTGCCGCTGCCTCCGCTCCCTGTCCTTGCTTCTGAACATATGGAAGGAGGCCGCGACTGGAAGTAGTCATCTTACTGTCAGGCCGCAGCTTCCGGTCCACATGAAAATGGCGCCGGATGTCGCTCTGCCGAAGACCTTCCTTTTGGACTGTGGGGGAGCGGCGCATGCGCCGTTCCCACACAGACGGCGTACACTATCGTGAATGGAACGGCTCCCGTTCACATTCTTTATGGGGATGTATGTGCCGTATTCCATCTCTGTATGTGTCGTTAATCGACACATACAGAGATGAAAAAAAAATGGCAGCCCCCATAGAGAAGTTTAAGAAAGAAAAAATAAAAAAGTACAACACAAAAACACAAATAAATAAAATTTATTTTAATGACATAAAAGCAATAACATATAAAAAAATTTCGTGACACCTTCCCTTTAAAGAGGAACTCACTTTGTTATCTGAGGAGAACGAGGGTTCGGCAGCTGGCCAGGTGGTGTGGGACTCGGCAAAGGTAGTTATCCGAGGGCTAATTTTGAATGGAACTGTTGGGATTACAAAAAAAAAAAAATTGATGAAGGTGGAAAAGGATGCCGCTGAGGAGGTGATACGGGAGGAGAATGATTTTCTGTTCTAATGGTGAGGGGAAAAAAATTTAGAAAAATGGGAAAAAGCTCAAGCAACTTATAGGGATATTTTGAAAGCCAGAGCCAGTAGAAATATAATATATCAGAATCGAATTTTTTTCTTGGAAGCAGACCTACCAGGGAGACTTTTAGCACCAATGATCCAGAATCAGAGTAGCCAGAAACTTGTGGGGGCAATTGAAAATTCTAAGGGGGAATTCATGAAAGATTCCAAATTAATATTTGAAGAATTTGCCAGTCACTATACATATATTTACGAATCCAAAGAAATATGAGAGCTAAGTGATAAGCAAATTTTTCGGGACCACTCCGTTGATAAGACTCCAATAAGAACAGGTAGATATGTTAGAGGCCCCGATTACAGTGCTGGATGTGAAGGTTGACTATTAGGAACGCTCCCAGGAATAAATCCCCTTGGTTGGGTGGCCTACCTTTCGAGGTTTATGCACAATACATTGAGGTGTTGGGAGCAAGACTGATTGATCTATGGAATAATCTTAAAAAGGGTGGAGAATTGTCTATCTCAATGAGGGAGGAATTGATCATGCTCATCCTAAAACCAGGAAAAAATCCAATCAAAATAGAATCATATAGACCAATCTCAATGATCAACACAGATGTTAATATTTTGGCCAAGATCTTAGCAAATAGACTGGCGAAGGTCAGTACTTATTTAATTCATGAAGACCAATGTGGTTTCATGCCAAATAAATCCACATCTGACAATATAAGGAGATTGTGTATGAACCTCCAGGTGGAACCATCCAATTCAGGGGAAAGGACGATACTGTCACTCGATGCTTGTAAAGCATTTTATACGGTTGAATGGAATTTCTTGCGGGCAGTCCTGGAGAGGATGGGCTTTGGTCTTAAATTTATATCATGGATAAAACTTTTAGATGCTAACCCAAGAGCTCGAGTAACGATTAATGGCTTAGTTTCAGGGGATTTTAAAATAGAACCTGATACAAGGCGAGGCCCCCTTATTGCCTTTCCTTTTTTCTTTGATAATGGAGCCTTTGGCAGTTGTTATATGAGAGGATAGGGACATAGTTGGCTTTGAACATGGAGGAATGGTTGAAAAAATATCCCTTTATGCAGATGATGTTCTGCTATATATGGGTTCCCTTTCGTCCATAAACGAAGCCATTGAAAAATTTGAGTATTATGGATTGTTTTCTGGGCTTAGAATTAACTGGGATAAAACAGCATGTGTGATGGTAGATCAAATAAACAATTTTCCTTTTGGGCAGATTCCAGTAGTTGAGGGTCAACATATAAAATATCTGTGGATACAGGTGACCAAAAATATGTTTATCAAACTGAATGTGGAGACATTGATGGCCGAGGTTCAAGAACAGATTCATGTCTGGAAAAAAAATGTCCTTCTCGATTTCAGGAAGAGTCTCACTAATTAAAATGATCCTTCTTCCCCAGATATTGTATATTGTAGGAAATTCTCCAATATATATAACCCAGAGAAGATCTTTAAAAAGTTTGAAGGTTTATTTCAAGAGTTGGTATGGAGGGGGAGACAACCAAGAATGAATCTTGAATACATGAAATACCCTGTTAAAAATGGAGGCCTGGTGGTTTTTTTCACAAGTCAGGAAATATTATAAATTAGATTCTAATTTATAACATTTCCATGTGCTGGCCACTAGAGGGAGCAGTTCCCAAAATTGCAGCATGGTCACTGTGGTAAAGCAACCTCATTGATTTACGCTGCAAATTTGGGGTAGACACACTCTCCTCTAGTGTCCACACACAATCACCCCTCCCTTCTTCTGGCTAGTGCCAGGAGAAGGAGGGGTTTGAATGACTTCAAACCTCCTACACTGTCTGCCGCGATTTTCTGAGCGACTGCACAGTGTAGGAGGATTAGATACAGGGCTCAGCAGACAGTATCACACAAACATACACGAATATAATACACACATCACATACACAAACATAAATTACCTGCTCCTGCCGCCGCCTCCGCTGGTCTACCCTCCTATTCCTTGCGCCTTCGCTTCGTTGAACATATGGCCGGAAGCCGCGGCCGGAAGTCGTCATCTTACTGTCTGGCAGCGGCTTCCGGTTCACATGAAAATGGCGCCGGATTTCGCTCTACGAACGAGCTTCATTTTGGTCTGTGTGGGAGCGGCGCATGCGCCGTTCCCACACAGACGGCGTGCGCTTCTGAGAATGGAACGGTTCCCGTTCGCATTCTCTATGGGGTTGTATGTGCCGCATTCCATCTCTGTATATGTCGTTAATCGATAGAGAAGTAAAAGTTTGAATACAGTAAAAAGTCACAACACTAATAAATACAATTTTTGTTTATATTTTATTAAAAGCAATATAATTTAAAAAAATAAAATCATGACACCTTCCCTTTAATCTTTTTCGACAGCTTGAAATTGGAATGTTTCAGAGAGACCCATTTAGGAAATGTCCGACTTTCGCTATGATGGACAAATTATGGTGGGACATTAAATATAAATGGACGATAGATGGGAGATTTGGTTTTATCCCAATATGGGGAAATATCTAATTCCCGGAACTGAATAAGATCTCAAATTTTAAATATTGAGAGAGAAAAGGTATCATTTATATTGAGCAAATAGTACAGAGATGGGCCTTGCTGGATTTCAGGACTCTGGATAAAAAATGTGATCTGGGAAAAGGAGGGTGGTTTTACGTTGCTCCGTTACATCAAGCGTTTTGCTTGGAGGATCAGAGCTCAGTTATGATTGTGGATGTCCCAGACTTTGTCAAATTAATATTGATATCCCATATTAACAAAGGTTTGATGTACAAATTCTATAAGATATATATGAAAAAGTATGGAGGAAAATCCAGTTAAATCCAGGAAGTTTTTGGAAGAGACTTTAATCTCTAGGCATTTGAGGGAGTGGCCTCTGGTCCTTAGGGGTCTGTTAAAGGTCTCATTTAGTACTGCTCACAGTTTTCCCTCACTCCTGCCCATGCCTTTTCTGAAAATAGCATTCATAGAGAATTAAAGGGAAGGTGTCATGAAATTTTTATTTTTTTTAATGTTATTGCTTTTAGTATGTCATTAAAATAAATTTTATTTATTTGTGTTTTTTTGTTGTACTTTTTTCTTCCTTTTACTTCTCTATGGGGGCTGCCATTTTTTTTCCATTTCTTTATGTGCCGCTCCCACAGTCCAAAAGGAAGGTCTTCGGCAGGGCGACATCCGGCGCCGTTTTCATGTGGACCGGATGCCGCGGCCGGACAGTAAGATTACTACTTCCGGTCGCGGCTTACGTCCATATGTTCAGAAGCAAGGACTAGGAGCAGAGGGAGCGGCGGCGGCAGGAGCAGGTAAGTTATGTTTGTGTATGTGATGTGTGTATTATGTTCGTGTTATACTGTGTGATTACCACTGTATCTAATCCTCCTCATTCAACCCCCTCCTTTCTCCTGGCATTTGAGGACACTAGAGCGAGTGTGTCTTCTCCAATTTTGTAGCATAAAGCAATGAGGTTGCTTTACCACATGCCAATGCTGCAATTTTGGGAATTGCTCCCTCTAGTGACCAGCACATGGAAATGTTATAAATTAGAATCTAATTTATAATATTTCCTGACTTGTGAAAAAATTAATAAAATTAGAACAATGTGTAATCATTTATATACTAACAGTTTAACAAAAAAATATATATATTTTTCTAGCGACACATTCCCTTTAAGGGGATCTTCCAGAATTATGCAAATAAAGCTTGAAAGCTATGTACACTTCTGGAGCCATTTGGTATTTTTTTTTTTTGCTCTAAAATGTAGCAACTTTGCTAATAGTCTTGATTATTAATATCCTACAGTTTTGTACATACAGCTCCTATGCAGATCTATGCGTCTCCATGGTTACAGACTACAAATAGACACCGTGTAGTATAATCCTGCAGTCATGTGTTAGGCTGAATTCACATTGCGTTTGCAGTCTGTGCAGGGAAAGCGCCAGGTTTTTTTCCCCAACTGTATGGAGCCGGGGAGTTTGCTGTGCTCTTCCATACAAAGGCATCCTGCATAAAACAAAAACAACAAACCTATACTGTGCGGAATACTTTTTTTTAAAACAAAACAAAACATGGGAATCTATAGGAAATTTAGTTACATGTCAGGAAATGGTTCCAGTGTATACCTCCAACGTACACTGCAAAAGCAGCGCAAATCCATCTTTAAGGTCCTTTTATATTCCGGTAGCGAGCGTGGATTGACAAAGGACGATATAGGAAGTTCATCGGCGCTCGTTTACTCTTTTATTTTCATGTATCAACGATCGGGGGGGTTCATACGATCATTTGTTCCTGCTCTTTAAATTATTGTCAGCAGCCCATACTGTTTACATGAGGGGGTGCGGTGCCAACAAGCGATAACCTTTATGCCCGCATAATATATAAGATCAATGCCAAATGAGCGTTTTATGGCTTGTCATTTCATTACTGCGCATGTTTACATTGGGCAATGATTGGGAGCGATCATGCGGCCAGTTATCACCCTGTGTAAAATGGCCTATAGGGTATGTTCACACGTACACGTCCGATACGCCTGAAATTACGGAGCTGTTTTCAGGAGAAAACAGCTCCGTAATTTCAGCCGTAATGGCATGTGCAGGCGTTTTTCGCAGCGTCCATTACGGACGTAATTGGAGCTGTTTTTCTATGGAGAAAAGGGAAAATGGCTCCAATTACGTCTCAAGAAGTGACAGGCACTTCTTTGACGCAGGCGTCTTTTTTACGCGCCGTCTTTTGACAGCCGCGCGTAAAAAAAATGACCATCTGCACAGAACATCGTAAGACCCATTCAAATGAATGGGCAGATGTTTGACGACGCTTTGGAGCCGTATTTTCGGATGTAATTCGGGGCTAAAACGCCCGAATTACGTCCGTAAATAGGGTGTGTGAACCCAGCCTTACTGTCATCCTTTCCCCCCTCGGGAGGGGACAGATACATCCTTATTAAGGGGGTTTTACACTTAACAATTATCGGGGAAACGATCGTTCATAGAACGCTCATTGACGATAACTGCCCTGTGTAAACACGGCAGCGATCAGCAGATGAACGAGAAAACGCTCGTTCATCAGCTGATTGGACCGTTTCAAAACACTAAAATATTATCGCTGTTGGCAGCGCGTCTCCCTGTGTAAACGCAACGAGCTGCCAACATGATAATAATGTACGGGGACGAGTGATCAGAATAACGAACGCTCGTCCCCATACTAGCTCCTTGTGACTGGAGCAAAAGAGCGCCGATCAATGGGCTCCCGTTGATCGGCGCTCGCAGCATTGGACAAAAATCGGCCAGCGTAATACGGCCTTTACACAGAGAAATTGTCACCGTAACGCGATATTTAACACCGTAAATGACACCTACATCAGGTATTTTGCACCTAAAATTCCATTACATTCTCTGTGGAAACCGGATAATAAAACTTGAGATAAATTATCTGGACGATCGAATAAAGACAAAGGTCAGTTAAAAACCGAAAAACACAGAACATAAAACAACCAGCGAGATTAGATTATAAAGAAAAGCTTTATTATGTTTACAAAATAGAGAAGTATGCCATAGTGCGATGTGGGCAAACACCGGCCGTCTCCTGCAGGATTACTGAAGTGGTCTCGTGCTGCCATCCCTCTGATGAAGCTGGCACAGACACTCACTACAGCCGCCACGTGAAAGGGATTAATCGTAAAGTCTAAGGGTATGTTCACACGCAGTGGTTTCAGATGTAATTCGGGCGTTTTACGCCTCGAATTACGCCTGAAAAAACGCCCCTAATACGCCTACAAACATCTGCCCATTGCTTGCAATGGGAATTACGATGTTCTGTTCCCACGAGCCTTTATTTTACGCGTCGCTGTCAAAATATGGCGCGTAAAATGACGGCTCGTCAAAAGAAGTGCATGTCACTTCTTGGGACGTTTTTGGAGCCGTTTTTCATTGACTCTATTGAAAAACAGCTCCAAAAATGTCTGTAAAAAACGTGAGTTGTTAAAAAAAAGTCTGATAATCAGGAGCGGTTTTCCCTTGAGAACAGCGCCGTCTTTTCAGACGTTTTGCTCGCTGCGTGTGAACATACCCTTAGGGCATGTGCACATGCAAACTCAAAAACGTCTGAAAATACGGCGCTGCTCTCAAGGGAAAACCGCTCCTGATTATCAGACTTTTTTAAGCAAACACGCGTTTTTCACGGCCGTTTTTGGAGCTGGTTTTCTATAGTCAATGAAAACCGGCTCCAAAAACGTCCCAAGAAGTGACATGCACTTCTTTTTCGCAGGCGCCTTTTTACGCGCAGTTTTTTGAAAATGAGGCGTAAAAAAACGGAATGCCGTATTTCCCATTGAAATCAATGGGCAGATGTTTGGGGGTGTTCTGCTTCCGATTTTTCAGCAGTTTTTCGTGACGTTTACAGGCCAAAAAACAAGTCGTGTGCACATACCCTATGAGTCTGTGCACCACTCGCTCGGCCAAGGGTGTCTTCACACAGTGTGGTTTTGACCGCACGGCTGAAAAGCGCATCGAAAAATGCATGTGTTTTTTTATGCCGTTTTTGCCCGTCTGGTGAAAAAAACGCACTGTGTGAATACACCCTATGTTCACACCTGCATTAGTGTGTTCCGACCAGCTAAGAGGAGCAGAACAAGGGAATGACGGAAGCAATGGTTACGTTGCACAACAGACACCGCCGGCAGCAGGCGGAACACATTGACTTTAATGGATACTGTCGGCTTTCCGTCAGGGCGTCCGTGATTTTACCAGAGAAAATAGCGCGTTATTCTCAGCCAGAACTGCGATGTGAACAAAGCCTTACCGAGGAAAACTGATCAGAAAAGAAGCAGCACAGCGCTCACCCAAGCGCTTCTGCCGCTTCATTTTAGTGATTGACAGGGGTCTCAGTGCTCAGTATTTTGTAAATTTCTGCTTGCAAAAAAACAAAAAAAAAACCTGTGTGAACAGAGCCTAGATGTTAAGCCCGCATTAAAAACGCATCAAATCACCGTAATGTTTTTTATGCATAAAACCTTAAACCACCAGGCTCTGAGTAATGGTCTGGGATTGCAGCACTAGGAGAGGAGTTAGGGTCGCCCATAACCGTGAATCCCCCTTACACCACACATTCCAACCACTTCTCACCCGCTGAATCCCCCCTCGAATTACGTCACCAGTGACGTGCACCACCACCCCTACGACCCACCAATGAGTGTTCTCCTGGGGCGTGGTCTGTCATGTGGTTCGTTCTCTGCCCTTCCCCCCGTTGCCCCGGTTTTCGGTGTATCTCTTCTCCAGCACCCGGTGACCGTTACGTCATCTCTCCGTCAGCAGGTGCTTAGCCCCGTATAATGAATACAGCCGGTAATTCCCGAACCGAGCGCTGTGTGGGGGCTGGTAAAAAATGAATGCCTACTGGGCGGGGCCCAGGCTCCTCCCCTTGGATTGTCTCTTATATTGCGCACACGAGGTCGCTGCTAATAATATGGCGCTCAGAAAGAACTGACAACCGGCTTCTCTACCCACTGTCAGGACGCCAAGCTACGACCTACCGGGCATACAGTGGTGAGTGTTACTCTGGCTGCCTCATCTATAGACGGGCTGACTTAATATATGACGGATAATTGGCGCTTGTTGATGGTTTCCGGGTGATGAGAATCTTTCATTTATTGGACAAGTTCAGAAATATCTGTGATGGACGTTCTAAGCTAATAACGATTGAATTGTACAGATTTCTGTAGGGCTATAGATATGTGTTGTATGATGTGCAGCAGCCTATAATATCAGAACGGGCTGCCAATGAATGATCAGGGTGACTACTCGGTGCGATGTCTGTGCGATAATTGAATGAATCAGGGTGACGACTCGGTGCGATAATTGAATGAATCCGGGTGACGACTCGGTGCGATGTCTGTGCGATAATTGAATGAATCGGGGTGACTCGGTGCGATGTCTGTGCGATAATTGAATTCTATGTATTATGTGCTCTCTAATGAAGAACATACATTGGTGTGTGTGTATAGAGTATTTTACATATCGTATAAACCCCTGTGGCCCCCACCCCCAGAAATCAAGGGTTCCTCACGGTGGTGGGCTCTTCTATATATTACAGATGAGTGTATCTTTTGGGTACTTGACAATTGCTGCCCCTCTTTCATGGCATAGTAGGGGTTCACCATGCTGGCAGTGTACCCGCTAGTGTAGAAGCTGTCAGTAGTGCCGCTGATCTGTCAGCTGCCTGTGTATCCTGAGCAGGGATTATTGCGGGCCTGCTCCAGGATAAAGCCTGGGCTGCATCTTCTATACTTGGATTTTTTGTTTCCGTTCCTGTCTCCTGGTTCGGACACGGTGCGGTGTATCTGGATGACTTGGAGGGGAAGAATGAGGCCCTATAGCGGTCACTCCAGCTAAATCCCATTCTGCATCATTTTTTTTTTTTTTATTGTATGAAAATCTTTTTGATGGAGTTTGATTCTAGAAATGTTTTTGTTAACCTGTCGGACCCATTATAAGTCAGTCAGTGATTTAGTGACACTGTGACCCCCTGCCCCTGTTTCTTCTAGTTGGGGATGTGGGGTGAAAGTGGGCTCAGTTCGTGAGAACTACCAGCTGAAAGACCTTCCAGGGTTTAATCGCCTTCACATGAGCTGCTGTACCCTCAACCCCCATGTCTACTATGTCATGTTTCAGTACAGCTAAATGTTTCTGACTAGTAGTAAGTACTATAAAATCTGACTCTGGAACAGTTTATCTTTCTTGCCCATCTTGGTAGGGGGCGTTTGTGTGCTTTATACAATATATTAGACCAAGTATGATGGAGTGATCCTACGTACTGATCCTACGTACCGCTTAAATTGACCAAACGCTACATTCATTCTCACTTATTCATTCTCACTTTATTTTTATTTTTTTGTGAGGGGTGTGTGTGTATATAGTGGACCTTGTGATTTAGACTCTGTTCACATGTGTTCAGGTTTTCTGTTCCGCTCCGTCATCAACCCACCGATTTTTAATAGGATCCGTCAGACTTCTGTTGTGGCATGCATTGCTATTTAGTAACACAAAAACAACAATCTGGGGCTCTTTTAGGGCCTGTTCCTTTCCGCTGAGGGGTTCCGTTGGAGGTGTCCGTCAAGTTAACCCCTCAACGGAAAGGCAAACGGGAACCTTAGCTTCCGTTTCCCTCGCGATTGAACTCCATGGTGACGGAAACTTAGCTAATGGTTTCTGATTGTGACAGGGTTCCGTTCTTGAAGGACCCAATAGCGTAGTCAACTACGCTATTGATTCCATCAAAACAACGGAACGCTTGTACAGCGGAGACAAACGGAAACCATTGGCACCGAATCCGTCATTATTGAAATCAATGGTGATGGAAGCCTATGGTTTCTGTTTGTTTGTCAGGGCTCCGTTTCCGTCGGCAGATGTGAACGAAGGCTCAGCGCTCCATTCTGACGGAAAGCTCTGTCAGAACAGAGACCTGATGCGGATGTGAACGAAGCCTTAGGTCCCATGCACACGACCATAAAACCTCAGACCGTCCCATGGTCTGGATTTACGGACTCATTCTGTTCTGTTGGTTGCCGGGCACCTTTCCGTAGCGCTCCGGATGGGCAGCCATGCCGGGAATAATGGAGCATGTCCTTTTTTTTCTCTTATTTTAATGCGCTGTACTTTGTATGGGAGCACCGCCCTAAAATACGGCCGGCCGTGCCCGCAATCGTAGGCTGTGATTAAGGGCACGGCCGTGTGCATGGGGCCTGAGTGAATTACACATATAATCTCTTGTGTACTGTTGGCTGCAAGTGGGGCTCAAGTTGAATTAGTGGCACCCATGACCTTGGGCCCAACCTCATCTCCAGTGCCTTGGATGATTGGTGTGAAATGTCCAGCATAAGAAAGCGTCTGCCATTGACTAGTAACTTTTTTTTGGGCAGATCTCCTCTTTATCTTTCAGTCTGATAACTGCTGCCACTTTATTGTTCCACCTTGTGATTGCAGTTACTTTTTAACTAGTAGTTTGTGAATCGGAAATGACTGTTAACCCCTGTTGCTCTGAAATTGTCAGTAATTGTCTATGTATTTGTTTGTAGAACCCTGGGTAATGCCCACAGGCTAGGGTTAAATTAAAAGTTGGAACGCAGTAACTTTATTTTAGCAGTAGTTGTAAATCTGCTGGAAGCCATAAACCTGTCTTCTATGTTCCAGTAGTTCTTCCACCTTGTCCAGTTCATTCTAGCGCTTTCCTCGGATCTCCATGAGTACGTGGCCGGCCCTGTCTAGAGACCTCAGTATCTTGCCGTCTGTGTGTGCTGCATAGACTTTCCCTTTTCTGAAGGGCACTTGCGCCATCCTGCTGTGCACGCAGAAATGTGATTTTATTGGGCATGTCACTTCCCTGCTGCCCCTTTGTCTCTGTCACATGACCTTGGCTTTGGGAGAGGCACCTAGTGATGGGTCTGGGAGTGGGGGCTGTTGCTGCTTTTGAGTAATGGGGTTTCCAGATACAGCCGGTTGCTTCTTTGTGTAATGGAGGAGGGTTTAGAGGAAATGTCGTCACCTTGAATGAGTCAGCCTCTCCTTGCCCACCCAGCAGCCCATAGCCTCTCTAATGCATGCTGAGGGCCTACCTGGCGCAGAACAAGATGCCAGTCTTCTGCATTGGTGTATCGCTCCACTTCATGTGTGGACTGAACATGGGTTCTCATATCAATAACCGCACCCGGCTGCAGCTCCTCAGAACATTTATCTTTCTCAGAAATGGTAGGACTTGCAGTGCCTGCACGGACCGCTATCTGCTAACAAACAGCAGTACTTCAGCTGTCGCCAGTTTACACAGTTCTAGGTACAGGGGTGCGATAACAGTTTGGGGGCCATGTCCTTATGGTCCGTTTATGCACCCAAATCTGGTTCATTCTGGCTCTAGTGGTTGGTAAGGGGCCCATGACTCTTGGCCACAATTCAAAATCTATGACCGGGCCCCCATCTATCTACCTTATCACTTATAATCCTGGTGCCTTTTATGTGGCTATGGTGCTTTCGGGCCCTCTTAGGCTCCAGCGCCCAGGTGTATCTGCTGCCTCTGCACCTCCCATAGCTACGCCCCTGCCTAGGGGGACCAGATCGCTTTTAGTCCACCCCTTGCTGGGTATCTTACAAAGAGTAGTCTATAGTAAGTGAGACTAACACGTCTGGGATAAAGAATTATCCAAAGATGAAGAGGTTGATGGCAAAATTATTATTGCAGATGTCATTGAACTTAAAGGAAATGTGTCGCTAGAATTTTTATTTTCTTTTCTTTTAGTTAAACAATTAGTATCTGAGTGATTACACATTATTTTTAATTTTTTCACAAGTCAGGAAATATTATTATAAATTAGATTCTAACTTAACATTTCCATGTGCTGGTCACTAGAGGGAGCAGTTCCCGAAATTGCAGCATTGGCATGTGGTAAAGCAACCTCATTCCTTTATGCTGCAAATTTGGGGTGGACACACTCACTCTAGTGTCCTCACACAATCCCCCCTCCCTTATTCTGGCTAGTCCTAGAAGGAGGGGGTTGAATCTTCAAACCACCTACACGGTGTGCCGCCATTTTCTGAGCGACTGCACAGTGTAGGAGGATTAGATACAGTGCTAAGCAGACATAACACGAATATAACTTACCTGCTTCTGCCGCCTCCGCTGCTATTCCTTGCGCCTTCGCATATGGCCGGAAGTCGTCCTCCTACTGTCCGGCAGCGTTTCCGGTCCACAAGAAAATGGCGCCGCATTTTGCTCTGCTAACGCGCTTCGTTTTGGTCTGTGTGGGAGCGGCGCATGCGCCGTTCCCACAGACGGCGTACGCTGCAGTGAATGGAACGGCTCCCGTTCCCATTCTCTGGGGATGTATGTGCCGTATTCTATCTCCGTATCTCCGTTAATCGACACATACAGAGATGGAGAAAAAAAATGGCAGCCCCCATAGAGAAGTAAAAAGTAGAACACACGAACACAAATAAAATAAATGTCATACTAAAAGCAATGATATGATTTTTTTTTTTTTGTTTTTTTAAATCTTGTCAATGATCTCTGCTTGGAAAGTCGTATCTGAGCTGGGGATATCACAGGAGTAATCCTTATAAATAACTTATCTTGGCAGTTGCATCACCTATCTGTCATAATTCTGAATTGGCAAGGTTGGGTTCAGCTCTTGGCACAAGTTTATTATGATGTTGCGCAGCCCTAGAATATGTAACATCGGTACTGACGGCAGACCTGCTGCAATAAAAGCTGAGATGCCAGGAGCCATGTTTGTCAGTTTTGTAACATGTAGCATTTGTTCATTGCACGTAGAGTTTCTGACTCCCACAATGGTAGTTACAGGACTGTAATGTAACAACCAGGTGACCACAGATCATAGACTGCTGTGTTTTGGAGTGTAGTCTTGGATACCCCATGTCCCCACAGGAGAGTCTGCATTATAATTTACTAGTGACATTATTAATAGTAACTTTGTAAACCTGTAGCCTGGCGGTAGAGTTTATGCTGAAAAGTGACAGAATTGAATAGATTGTATGGCAATCCTAGACCATTTAGTCCCTCCAGGAATCATTCTAGGGCTATGGGCCCATTGTACTGCAGAAGAGATGTATTCAAAAGTGTCTGGATCATGGAAGGAGTCCCCATGACAGTGCTCAGGACTCCCCTTCATTATCTAGATCTGCCAGCCGGATGCTGCACTGAATTCTGCTCCATGGGTGCCTCACAATGCTTTTTCTTCCTGGGACTTGAGGGGGCGTAATAGGGGTTGTCTAAACTGGACCTGGCCTCAATAGGGGTGACATCAGTTGTGTCCATCTCCCGCATGGGCGGTGCGGTACCCATACATACGCTTGTTAATAGATCTAATTCAAATTGGCAAGTATCTTATGTAATGGGATAAGGTATTCCAGGAGTAATATAGGACTGTATAGATGGAGGTAAACTTTCTGTAATAGATTTATAGGCAGAGATTGTTATAAATATGTATTTTTGTTGACTGCACATCCAGGGCAGTACAGACTGAGATAATGGGGGACAGTCTGCTATACATCCAGGGCAGTGTAGGCTGAGGTAATAGCAGTATATACAGTAGTCCAGGGCAGTATAGGCTGAGGTAATAGGAGCAGTATATACAGTAGTCCAGGGCAGTGTAGGCTGAGGTAATAGGAGCAGTATATACAGTAGCACAGGGCAGTATAGGCTGAGGTAATAGGAGCAGTATATACAGTAGCACAGGGAAATATAGGCTGAGATAATAGGAGCAGTATATACAGTAGCACAGGGCAATATAGGCTGAGGTAATAGGAGCAGTATATACAGTAGCACAGGGCAGTATAGGCTGAGGTAATAGGAGCAGTATATACAGTAGCACAGGGCAGTATAGGCTGAGGTAATAGGAGCAGTATATACAGTAGCACAGGGAAATATAGGCTGAGGTAATGGGGGCAGTGTATACAGTAGTCCAGGGCAGTATAGGCTGAGGTAATAGGAGCAGTATATACAGTAGCACAGGGAAATATAGGCTGAGGTAATGGGGGCAGTGTATACAGTAGTCCAGGGCAGTATAGGCTGGGTTTATAGGAGCAGTGTATAGAGTAGTACAGGGGCTGAGGTAATAGGAGCAGTATATACAGTAGCACAGGGCAGTATAGGCTGAGGTAATATGAGCAGTATATACAGTAGCACAGGGCAGTATAGGCTGAGGTAATAGGAGCAGTATATACAGTAGCACAGGGAAATATAGGCTGAGGTAATGGGGGCAGTGTATACAGTAGTCCAGGGCAGTATAGGCTGAGGTAACAGGAGCAGTATATACAGTAGCACAGGGCAGTATAGGCTGAGGTAATGGGGGCAGTGTATACAGTAGTCCAGGGCAGTATAGGCTGAGGTAATAGGAGCAGTATATACAGTAACACAGGGAAATATAGGCTGAGGTAATGGGGGCAGTGTATACAGTAGTCCAGGGCAGTATAGGCTGAGGTAATAGGAGCAGTATATACAGTAACACGGCAGTATAGGCTGAGGTAATGGTGGCAGTGTATAGAGTAGTACAGGGGCTGAGGTAATAGGAGCAGTATATACAGGTGGCAGTATATACGGGGATTTATAGACTACTTATGAGGCAGTGTACACACAGCTACAGGCGGGAATACACGGCTGTATGGACTATGTAATGAGGACCCTCCTCCCATTTCCGATCACTGGTTTATTTGAACATGTGAGTTTTGGCGCCCGTCTCGCTGTTCCCTCCTCTCTGACTTTTGCGCCTTTGTGCTAAATCGAGCGGGAAGACAGACTGCGGGACACTGGGGAGAGATCAGCGGTCACGGCTCCTGTACACGGTAAGCAGCTTCCACTGTATAGGGACGGATGACGCGCGGTCGCTGCAGAAGACGGCGGCAAGGTCTAAGCCTCAGCAGAATAGATGCTGCGTCCAATTGCGCGCATGTTGCTGTGCGATGCTCCGAACCACACAAGTGTCGCAGAGTTGTATTATGTCGTCGGCATTTCTGAAGTACAGAGGTAACCGGCAATGCTGAGCCTTGTAGTGCGGCGGTGACTTCAGACCCGGTTATGGTGGTTACTTGTACCACAAATGACATCGTCAGGCAGCACTGGTGACGTCCATTCACTGCTTCTATAACCGTACAGTGTGGTATACAACCCATGATTTTTGCCCCACACTGGCATTTGGTTATACTTATTTCCTGATGTAGTGTCCTTATAAATTACAGGGGGGGGGGGGGGGTGTAACATGGCCTTTTAGTTGTCATGTGCACATTTACATGATGATGATTACTGGCGTTGTGACCAATCAGAATCGCCATGCTAGGTTTGAGGGGGGCCAACATGTGTGCCCTCTGCTGCTGCTATATTTACAACGGGGCATTTTTTATTCTCTTGCTATTGATGTCTGTTCCGGGGTTTTAGGCTGGGTTCCCACGTAGCGTAAAAGCTAAAGAATTTCCGTGACCGAATTCTGTGCAAAAATTCCGCAGCATTTACAGTAGCAGCAAAGTGAATAGGATTTAGCGAATCTCAGCGCCACACTGCGGGCAAAAAAAGCCGAGAAGTTGTACGGAAAGTGTTATGGCGCAGATGCTGTGTTCACACTTGAATGCGGAGCATAAGTTCTGCCGCAGATTATTATTATTTTTTTGTCGCGGTTATGCCGCTGAAATGAAGTAAATGCTAGAAGTCCGCAGGTCACTTACAGCTTGCGATCCGCAATGCTTGACTGGTAAAACCACAGTAAAATGCGCAGCAAGAAAACACACTTTGGAGAATTTTTGTGACTGAATTACCTGTGGTTTTATTTTTATTTTTTTTAAAATTCCTCTGCATATTTTCTGTTGCAGAAAACCTGCAGCGTATCTGCCCTGTGAGAACATACCCAAATCTATGTTCACACGGAGAACATTCCTCCTGAAAAAACTGCTCCAGACGGTTTTTGCACAGTAGTTTGACAAAAACTCGTCAAAACACTCATCGAGGCGGTTTTTTTTTTCCCCTCTTTCTGACTGATTGAAATGGGGTTTTGGAGGTGGAAACCGCCTCAAGATGGGTCATGATGATTTTTACCGCGACGCGTTTTTTTTACTCACGGTAAAAAAACTTGTCCAACTCCCATTGAAATCAATGGGAGACATTTTTGGGCGGTTTTGCGGCGCGGTTTCCGCGTCAAACTCGTCAAAGAACTCAGTGTGAACAGGGCCTAAGGGTAGGGACACGCAGGGCAGATACACTGCGGATTTTCTGCAACAGTTAATTGGGGAAAATCTAGCCGCAGAGTGGATGAGATTTGAGGGAAAAAAAGACGAAAAACCTGTTCATAAATTGACCTGGGGTGCATTTATTTTTCACATTCATACGCAGCATGTCCATTTATTCTACAGAATCGCTGCTCTTCTGTTGCGGGTTTTCTCCATTGAATTTAAAGGGGAGGGGACCCACAAACAATAGCAAATGTTTAGATTTAGATTTTATTTGTTTGAGGCAGAAAAGCTGCAATTTCGCCATAGAAAAATAAAGGTTCATACTCCGCCCCAGGTGTTGTCAGTTATTCAAACTTCTGTTCTGAGTGCAGCCCAGCCTCCTGGGATGATGTGCCATCCCATGTGACTGCTGCAGCCAATCAGAGGCTGCAGCTGTCACATGGGCTGCACAGCTATCCCAGGAGGCTGGGCTGCACTCAGTACAGAGATGCATTGATATGACAACAGAGAATGTGGTATGATTTAGATTTATTTATTTTTTTTATTTTTTTCTCTAGCAGTATTTCTGCAGCGGAGATTCCACCTGAAAAACGCCAACTTGGTGCAGTACTTCGGGCGGAGTTCCCTGTAACTTCCATGGCTGTTAGACCGGATTCACACGAGCGTTTTGCGTGCGCAAAAGGTCCATAACAGCTCCGTGTGTCAGCAGCATATGATGCGTGGATGCGTGATTTTTGCGCAGCTGCCATCATTATGACACTCTGTTTTTATGTTTGTAAACAGAAAAGCACGTGGTGCCTTTCTGTTTTCATTCATAGTTTTGACTACTGTAGCGCGCGGCACACGGAAGTGCGTCCGTGTGCCGTGAGCGGTCAATGGGTGCGTGATGCGCGAAAAACTGGCAAATATAGGACATGTCATGAGTTTTACGCACCGGACACACGCTCCGTGAAAATCACTGACCGTCTGAACGGCCCCATAGACATAGGTCCGTGCGAGGCGTGTGATTTTCAGCACAGACGTATATATTATACGTTCGTCTGAATAAGCCCTTAGGCCTCATGCGCACGACCGTAAAAACTCCCGTTATTACGGGTCGTAACAACGGGCTCATAGACTTCTATTGGCCACGGGTACCTTCCCGTTTTCTTACGGGAAGGTGCCCGTGCCGTTGAAAAAGATAGAACATGTCCTATTTCAGGCCGTAATAACGGCACGGACAGTCCATAGAAGTCTATGGAGCTCTCGTAATAACGGGTGGCTACATGTGTGCACCCGTCATTACGGCAGCGTTGCTAAGCGATGTCAGTAAATAGTCACTGTCCAGAGTGCTGAAAGAGTTAACTGATCGGCAGTAACTCTTTCAGCACCCTGGACAGTGAATTCCGATCAGAATATAGAGCAACCTGTAAAAAAAATAAAAATAAGACGTTCATACTTACCGAGAACTTCCTGCTTCCACCAGTCCTGTCTCCCGGCCGTTGCCTTGGTGACACGTCCCTCTCGACATCCGGCCCGACATCCCTGGATGACGTTTCAGCCCATGTGACTGCTGCAGCCAATCACAGGTCAATCACAGGCTGCAGTGGTCACATGGACTGCCGCGTCATCCAGGGATGTCGGGCTGGATGTGAAGAGAGGGACGTGTCACCAAGACAACGGCCGGGTAAGTATGAATTTCTTTAACTTTTATTACAGAAAGGGCTGTCCCTTCTCTCTATCCTGCACTGATAGAGAGAAGGGCTGCCGATTAGTGCAGTGCTATTTTGCAGCCAAAAACGTGCCCGTAAATACGGGTGACACCGGACCCATATTTACGGGCACGGGTCCGTAAATACTGGTGCAAAATGGGTCGAATACGTGTGACCAAGGACCCGTATTTACGGGTGGGAAAAAATACGGTCGTGTGCATGAGGCCGGCTGTGTACTTTTGTATGAGCTCTACTGTTGGTACAATTCCATCTTCCATATTTGCCGTGTGGTATGCCACCCTCTTTCCCAGACCCCCCCCTGACTTTGTCATGTGATTGCTGTTCTCTTCAGGCAAGTACCCACTGGTCCAGCTTATGGGGGAGCGGTGGGGTCTGTAGGAGACTGAATTATCTCACGTGCTTTAATTGAAATGTTCTTAATTGCTTGGCAACTGTTGGAATTAATTTGTTTAAAAAAATCATGATGGGATTAAAAGATTAAAGCACAATTCCTGTACTTTGTGTAAATGTCTAAGGATTCATAGGTAGTTAGAAATATTCTGCACCAGATATAACCCCCTGCAACAATATATCCAGTGTCTTCTCACCACCAGAAGCATTAGGCCCTGTTCACACGGAGTATTTTGACGCGTTTTTTTGGCGCGGAAGCCGCTCCGCAAAAACTGGCTAAAAATGCCTCCCATTGATTTCAATGGGAGGCGGGGGTGGTTTTCGAGAGAATTGTCATGCCCTATCTACACGCAGTTACGCCTCTGATCTCCCATTGACATCAATGGGAGGCAGAGAAGGCGTATTTCGCAGCATTTTTTTGCCCGTTGCACTCATCGGCGCGAGCGAAAATCGTGGCAATCAGCGTGCAGGAAGGTAAAAATCGGCCTCAAAGTTCCAAACGGAATTTTGAGGCAGAATTTTCCTCCTGCAAAAAACTCAGTGTGAACACCGCCTTAGATTAGTGGACTGCAATGCCAATGGGTCGCTTTGGAAGCAGCCATACTTGTATGTATATTTAACCGGTTCAGGCACCGTTTAGGGTATGTTCATATGCAAAAACATAAACTGCTGACAATTAGGGTATGTTCACACGGCCTATTTTCAGACGTAATTCGGGCGTTTTACGCCTCGCATTACACCTGAAAAAACGCCCCTAATACGCCTACAAACATCTGCCCATTGCTTTCAATGGGTTTTACAGTGTTCTATTCCCACGAGCCTTAATTTTACGCGTCGCTGTCAAATTACGACGTGTAAAATGACGGCTCGTCAAAAGTGCAGGACACTTCTTGGGAAGTTTTTGGAGCCGTTTTTCATAGACTATTGAAAACCGCTCTAAAAACGCGAGTTGCTCAAAAACGTCTGAATCAGGAGCGGTTTTCTCTTCAAGTGTGAACATACCCTTACAGAGCTGATTTCAGAGAAAAAAAAGCCTCTTCCTTTTTTTTTTTTATTTCTCCAGCCATTTTTGAAGCTGAAAATAAAGCTTCTTCTGAGACTACTTTTAAGGGTATGTTCACACTACAGCGTCCGTAATGGCTGAAATTACGGGGATGTTTTCAGGAGAAAACATCCCCGTAATTTCAGCCGTAACGGCAAGTGCAGGCGCTTGGACGCCGCGTCCATTACGGACGTAATTGGCGCTGCTTTTCATTGGAGTCAATGAATAACGGCTCCAATTACACCCCAAGAAGTGACAGGTCACTTCTTTGACGCGGGCGTCCATTTATGCGCTGTCATTTGACAGCGGCGCGTAAATATACGCCTCGTGTGAACAGACAAACGTCAGCCCATTGCTTTCAATGGGCAAATGTTTGTCAACGCTAACGAGGCGCATTTTTCGGACGTAATTCGGGGCAAAAACACCCGAATTACGGCCGTAATTAGTGTGTGTGAACATACCCTAAGGCTATGTTCACACGGAGTATTTTGCCGAGTTTTTTTGACGTGGAAACCGTGTCGCAAAACTCGGCAAAAACGGCCCGAGAACGCCTCTCATTGATTTCAATGGGAGGCGTCGGCGTCTTTTTCCCGCGAGCAGTAAAACTGCTTCGCGGGAAAAAGAAGCGACATGCCCTATCTTTGGCCGCTTCCGCCTCTGACCTCCCATTGACTTCAATGGGAGGCAGAGAAAGCGTATTTCGCGCTGTTTTTTATGCCCGCGGCGCTCAAAGGCCGCGGGCGAAAATCGGCGTTCAGGGAGAGGAAAATCTGCCTCAAAGTTCCAAATGGAATTTTGAGGCAGATATTCCTCCCCCAAAATACTCCATGTGAACATAGCCTAAGAGTTTTTCATAGTGTTCAATGGAAAATCCACTCCAAAAACCGCCTCAAGTCACATGCTACACTTTTATTTTTTTTTATTTTTTGTACCATTTTTAAAACAGTGTCACCTTATATGAACTAAATGCTGTTTCTCCCATTGATTTCAATGGACAGATGTTTGTAGGTGTTCAGCTACTGTTTCTTCAGGCGTATTTCCGGGCCGTTTATGCCTGGGAACACAGCGTGTGAACATGCCGTTTTTAGCACGCGTTAAAGAAAAAAATTTTTGCTGCTAGCATCGTGATTTTTGCAATATTTTTATTTTTTCGTGGACCATGCAGTTTTTTTTTATTTTTTTATTTTTTTTGTTTTGCCATTTTAGAATTTCCAAGCTTAAAGTTTGAAAATAGTAATTTTCAGCTAATTTCTATTTAATTTAGTTTTACCCTAAAATAGATATTTTATCTAATAGTCATTGTCTACCGTCTCTTTTGATATTACATTTCTATCTTGGGGTAATTGGGTCAGGGCTAGCGTTGACTATGATTGGCGGGGGAGCTTTTTTTCGGGCCGGTATTTTATTTGTAATTTTTTATTTTTGTTTTTTTTTGCACTTTATTTTACGACTTTTATTATTATGGTCTGTCCCTCAAAGGTCAGAAAAGACCTTCGGGGACTTTATTATTATTATTTTACAGCAGTCCCAGTTTCAGGGGAAATCAGCCCTATTATAGTGACAACTGTCTAGTTAGACCCAGCACCTGGCGATCATGTGACCAGTCACATGATCACCGGGACCAATAGAGGCAGCGGCGCTGCCCCTATTCACATACACTGCTCTCATTGGGCGCTGTGGACAAGTAATCCAGGAAGATAGAAGCAGCTTTCGCTGCTTCTATCTTCTCCTCCTCAGGGTCCGATCGCTCGGGCAGCAAGCTAAAACCTGTGCCGTAAATACTCTATAGTGTGGGTTTTAAGGACCCTGACCGCTGGATATTTGTATACAGTTGGGAACCAGTATGGGGGTCAAAATGCTACATCACAGGGGTCTCCAATGCTGCTTTTGACTCCCATCACCAGGCAGGATAGTGAGCAGGACCAGGGGTCAGCTAGCCAAGCTTGTTTAGGGTTCCATTATAATGGTTTAGTGAAAGTGGGTATATCCCCAGATGGCATGTCTGACATCACTATCTGATGGGGAGAGGATCACCGCTGCCTCAAACATGTGGTTCGACTGCTGTGGTCTTTTCTTTAACTGCCCATTAACACGACACTGCTCCCAAGTGTCTGATATTGAATCCAAGCCCCATTCACCCCATTCAAGCTTTTGTGGCTTATTTGTGGAACATTGATTCAAGTATCTATGGTTCTAGCGGATATTTGATTCTGATTTTTTTTTTTATGATATCATTCACCATATGAGTGGCTAAACGCTTTATCTTTCCTATACTTAATATGGTATGAAATGGAGTAAATGCCTAGTCATGCCAAAGTATTTCCCAACGTGGCCATAAAAAGGACTTTGGTTGTCGTATGGTCTTCTTTTGGCGAAAGGGGAAGTTTGCTGTACATCTAGCGTTCTTTAAAACCTTCTTCTTTTCTCTTTTTTTACAGAATGAAGAGTCTTCTGGATTCCTTGTTTTCTGCACGATGGAGTTTTCTTCACCTGTAACCCACCAGAGCCAAAGGAACTCTAGAAAGCCAATTCCCATACAGAGCAAATAGCAAAGACTTTAGACCGAGAATCTCGGCTCTATTCAGTTTACGGCATATTTAATTTTATAGTAATTTATTGAATTATTTTCATACCTCACGTTTTCTTTGTTTACATATTAAGTATTTTATTTTTAATCTATTTCCACATTGAGCCAAAAATAAATATGGAATCGACAACTGTGTTCAGCGTATTTACCAGCACCCAGGGCATCCAGGATGGGATGTCCAACCACCTTTGGATGCTGGTGGTCGGTTTTATCATTGCCTTTGTGCTCGCTTTCTCAGTTGGTGCCAATGATGTAGCAAATTCTTTTGGCACCGCTGTGGGCTCTGGTGTGGTGACATTAAGACAAGCTTGCATTCTGGCCTCCATCTTCGAAACCGTTGGATCTGTTCTTTTGGGCGCTAAAGTGAGTGAAACCATTCGGAAAGGACTTATTGACGTCAATATGTACAACTCTACTCAAGAGCTGCTAATGGCTGGTTCCATCAGTGCCATGTTTGGTGAGTATACATGGGTTTTGTAGCTTATTAATGGGTGAGGGACTTCTGCATAGAGCTATTTCTTACATGGTGCATGCCTGCAATGCCAGGATAATTGTAACTAACTGGCACAGAGGTTGTTACATTGGATTTTTGCATTCTTAATTTTCCATGTTACATTTCAGGTTCTGCTGTGTGGCAACTTGCGGCTTCCTTCCTGAAACTGCCAATCTCTGGAACCCACTGCATTGTTGGAGCCACTATTGGATTCTCTCTGGTGGCTAAAGGGCAGGAAGGAGTTAAGTGGTCTGAGCTGCTTCGTATTGGTAAGTCTTGAGTTATCCCCCCCCTTTCTATTCATGTGATGTGTTTAAAAACTGACATCACGTCAAATCCCAGTGATGTCACTGTAGAAGGCAAAATAGTCTTAAAATGCCTACGTCATTAGTTGTGCCAACCAATGGGTTGGCAACATTGCATGCAACATTTTTCTATTGGTTGCAAAACACACATCTGGTTTTACTGCTAAACCTTTCCTAAAGGAGGAATGGAGCAGAACTGTGCACCTTCACTAGAATGATCTTCACTTTCAAAGTAAATTTCAGCATTAACTAGTAAAAGGGCATCAAGAACAAAGGTGCCTCTTTTGCAGTTCTGCTCCTATCCAGGACTGGGCAGAGGACCGCAACCTGTTCCAATTCAAGCAAATTATAATTTTTTTGACAGTCCCCACTGATTGTAGGGAAATCCTGTATTTGGTGGCCTTGTTTTTCTAAAGGGATATACCCATCTCTAATATTTATGGTGTCAGATGGCAATGCCCTAAATGTTCTCTCCATGAAGCAGATCATAATACTCCTTGGGGATGTTGTTCTTGGTATCTTCGTCTTTGTGATTTATGCCTTGTAAAGTTGATACTTTTACAAAGGTGATAAATAATTAAAATAACTTTATGAAGGAATGTTATGGTAGATACAAATTGTCATGTGACTTAGATGATTTCCATGAGGCGATAAATGCGTGCACTAATCTTACAAAATATTGAATCGATTAGTCTAATCTCTAGCTACACGTGACCTTTTATAGGTTAAGACCTGTTCTTTCGTGTGATTTTTAATTCTGTGGTGTTCAAAGAACATTCTGACTGCATTGTATTGCACTTTGGCTTGTGGGAGATCTCAGGTCGTGTTCAGCAGTGGTTTGCGGCAGTTGTCTTTATAGTTTAAGGCGGTGTTCACACCAGCGTTCCTTAACCCCTCAATGGAAAGGCAAACTGAAAATTAGTTTCCATTTCCCTCACCGTTGAACTCAATGGTGACAAACATAGCTAATGGTTCCAGTTTGTCACCGTGGTGACGGTTCCATCGTCTTGACTGAATAGCGCAGTCAATTGCACTATTGGTTCCATCAAGAACAACGGAATCCTGTCACAATGGGGACTGAAGCCATTAGAAGCGTTTCAGTCACTATTAATATCAATGGTGAGGTAAACGGAAGCTAAGGTTTCAGTTTGCCCTTCTGATGAGGGGTTAACCTGATGGAAACCTCAGATGAAACCCCTTGACGGAAGGGCAATGCTGATGTGAACAGGCCCTAAGGATTGTACTCTCTGCTGTGTGAGGCTACATTCACACGAGCGGACCCGATTCACATGCGTGAAAAACACACGTAAATCTGGTCAGTGTTTTGCATTCTGCATCAGTGTGCTTTGCGAGTGGCATGCGTTATTCACGCACTCGCAAAGCACTTTTTATTTACTTTTTGAATTGATGTGCAAATCACGTCTTGCACACGGATGTGCATCCGTGTGCGGTGCGTTCTTTCCACGCACCCATTGACTTCAATGGGCCTGTGAAAACTCACCAATCTAGGACATGCAGGGGACTCTCGCTGTGTGAACGGCCCCATTTAAATCAATGGGTCCGTGTGCTGCGTGTGATTTCCATGCGCAGCACATGGACGCTGTTCGTGTGAATGGGCCCTAAATCACAAGGACTTCTGAGTCTTCATTGTTTGGGTGTGCAGTAAACCTATTTTGTGTTTCCCTCTTACAGTGTTATCCTGGTTTATCTCTCCTCTGTTATCTGGAATCATGTCTGCTCTTCTGTTTTTCTTTGTAAGAATGTTCATCCTTCGCAAGGTAAGGATTGTTTTTTTTATTTGAAAACACTTAGGCCCTGTTCACAAGGAGTTTTTTTTTTTTTAAGTGGAAAACATGCCCAAAAAATGTCCAAAAATGCCTCCTATTGATTTCAATGGTAGATGGAGGCTTTTTATTCCCCAGAGCAGAAAATCGCCTCGTGGGAAAAAGCAACATGCCTGATCATGTCTCGGATCTCCCATTGAAATTAGTGGGTTGCAGAGAAGGCGTAATTCGCGGTGCTTGCCAGCGGCGCTCAATGGCCACGGGCGAAAAACGCGGCAGACGGCATGCAGGCAGAACAAGATCTGCCTCAAAATTCCAGAGTGAATTTTGAGGTAGCATTTTCTGCCTGCAAAAAACGGTGTGAACAGGGCCTGAGGCCTTATTCACACGAACATGTCCGTTTTGCGCGTGTAAATTAAAAAAAACAAACTGTTTTTTCTTGCGTTGCAGTTCCGTGTAGGGTGCGTGTCTGCGTTTTTTTTACGCGGGTATCTCACATGGTTTTTAAGTCAGAAGAAAAACCTCCAGGTTTTTTTTTTTTTTTTTTTTGTTTGCTAATTTCTTTAGCAACTGTTGCATGAATTACAGACCGCACACAGATTGCGTCCGTGATTTTCACACACCCATTGACTTCAATAGATGCGTGATGCGCAAAAAACGCACAAGAATAGGACATGCAGTAAGTTTAACGCAATGGACACACGCTGCCTGAAAACACTATCTGAATGGCCCCATTGAATTGCACAGGTCCGTGTGACAGCCGTTGTTTTAATGCGCGTAACACGGACGTGAAATATGCTCGTGTGAATAAGGCCTTAAATAAAGCTTTTAACATATTTTCAAGAACAGTGTGTCGTGACCGTGTTTGTGGAGAGTGCTGAATAGCTATAAGGCCAGATTCACACGAGCGTGTCTGTTTTGCGCGCGCAAAAAACGTGGCATTTTGAGCGCGCAAAAGGTTCATAAAAACAGTGTCAGCAGCATATGATGCGTGATTTTCGTGCAGCCGCTATCATTATGACACTGTTTGTAAACAGAAAAGCACGTGGTGCTTTTCTGTTTTCATTCATAGTTTTGACTACTGTAGCACACGGAAGTGCGTCAGTGTGCCGTGCGCGGTTTTCACGAACCCATTGACTTCGGTGGGTTCCTGATGCGCGAAAAAAGGGCAAATATAGGACATGTCGTGAGTTTTATGCAGCGGACACACGCTGTGTGAAAATCACTGACTGTGTGAACGGCCACATTGACTAAGATGGGTCCGTGCGACGTGCGTGAAAAAAAAATAAAAAATCACGAGTTGCATGGACGTATTATACGTTCGTCTGAATAAGCCCTAAGGCTGGATTCACACGAGCATGTTCGGTCCGTAAAGGACGGAACGTATTTCGTCCGCAAGTCCCAGACTGAACACACTGCAGGGAGCCGGGCTCCTAGCATCATAGTTATGTACGACGCTAGGAGTCCCTGCCTCTCCGTGGAACTACTGTCCCGTACTGAAAACATGATTACAGTATGGGACAGTTGTCCGGCAGGGACTCCTGGCGTCGTACAGAACTATGATGCTAGGAGCCCGGATCCCTGCACTGTGTTCAGTCTGGGACTTGCGGCCGAAATACATTCCGTCCTTTACGGACCGAACATGCTCATACTTACCCAGAACACCCTCCTTCCTGCAGTCTGGCCTCCTGGGATGACGTTACATCCCATGTGACCGCTGCAGCCAATGTTTGTAAGTATGAACGTCTTCTACAGCTGCTTTCCACTGTGGAAATTGTCAAAAAAAAACAAAACGCCACAATGTGTTGTGGTTTTCGGACAGAATGTACTGCAGGTTCCTGGTCGGATATACTGCATAGATTTACGCAGTGTATCCATCCCGTGGGAACCTCGCCTTTATAGGTCTGCTCTCTTGAATCAAATTCTGGTTTGGGCTTAAAACAAAATGCATGCAAAATCTGCACTGTCTGAACGAAGTCTTAAAGTAATATCTGGCTGCATTGTCTTTGACAAATAAGTGTGGAATTACGTGCATCAAATGCCACAACTTCTGCATTTAGTTTAAAGAGGCTGTCACCAGATTTTGCAACCCCTATCTGCTATTGCAGCAGATCGGCGCTGCAATGTAGATTACAGTAACGTTTTTATTTTTTTAAAAATGAGCATTTTTGGCCAAGTTGACCATTTTTGTATTTATGCAAATGAGGCTTGCAAAAGTCCAAGTGGGCGTGTTTACAGTAAAAGTACAAGTGGGCGTGTATTATGTGTGTACATCGGGGCGTTTCTACTAGCTGGGCGTTAGGAATGGGAGTGTATGATGCTAACGAATCAGCATCATCCACTTATGTTCGTTACCACCCAGCTTCTGGCAGTGCAGACACACAGCGTGTTCTCGAGAGATCACGCTGTGTCGTCACTCACTTCCTGCCCCAGGTCCTGCATCGTGTCGGACGAGCGAGGACAGATCGGCACCAGAGGCTTCAGTTGATTCTGCAGCAGCATCAGCGTTTGCAGGTAAGTCGATGTAGCTACTTACCTGCAAACGCCGATGCTGCTCTAGAATCAACTGTAGCCTCTGGTGCCGATGTGGCCGACACGATGCAGGACCTGGGGCAGGAAGTGAGTGACGTCACAGCGTGATCTCTCGAACACGGCTGTGTCTGCACTGCCAGAAGCTGGGCGTTGTGTAGAGAAGTGGATGATACTTCTCGTCAGAACGCCCAGCTAGTAAAAGAAGTAAACACGCCCCGATGTACGCACATAATACACGCCCACTTGGACTTTTACTTTAAACACGCCCACTTGGACTTTTGCAAGCCTCATTTGCATAAATACAAAAATGGTCATAACTTGGCCAAAAATGCTCGTTTTTTAAAAATAAAAACGTTACTGTAATCTACATTGCAGCGCCGATCTGCTGCAATAGCAGATAGGGGCTGCAAAATCTGGTGACAGAGCCTCTAAGATTGTGACTATTTCCATTTGCTCAGAATGCTTTTGACTGTTTTTTTTTTTTTTTTTTTTTTTAAGATATACTTTACTGTTATCATCATAGTGCTCCCTGCAGATGAGATGGAAGTGGCACAGATTTTTAGTGCAAGCTTTTACACTAAAAATCCGTAGCGGATTAAATGCGGAACATTTTCCGCACAGATCAGAGCATGTTCATTCTGTTGCAGAAGTTCACAGTGGATTTTACCCTTTTTCAAAGTAGAAGGGGTAAAATAATGCGGATTTTGCTGTGGAAAAATCTGCAACAAATTTTGCCGTGTGCCCTAAACCTGTAAAATTAAAAGGGTTGTGGGTGAATTACGTAGGTCCTTATTTTATTTGTCTAGTTGTAGATGGATCCGTGATCCTACATTTATAATTTAGTCTGGTTTGTCTCCTTAGGTTCAAACTAGGTAAGCCCATTATTCTTCTGTGATCTTAGTACTTTATATGGTACTGTGGGCACAGACTGTCCTACTTTCTGGTCTCTAGCAGGCATCTTTCCTAACCATGTACATCATAAGCATTGCTGATCATGCACAGTCCTCTTTGACCATGTGAGGGCATGAGCAGGAGTCACAAGCGCTGCATCTGTGCATGACTCAAATAGCATGCCTCGGTTTACCGGACGTTATACCTGCAAAGATGAGCATTGTTTGAGCGGACATATACTGTTTGCTAGTAGTAGTTACTATTGTAACCCGTATTTTGTGATGTTGGATTGTCAGACTCCCAAAAACAATGGTGTATATAGTTAACCGTATGCATAATTAAATATTATGTCTGGGTTTGCATCATGTCCGCTTAGCCTGAGACGACACATTGTGCGGATCTGTCTGTCACGGCTTCACACATTTGCATTAAAGTCCGCCTTTTCCACTGCCTGTACTAGTCCTTAATGAACTAGAAGATCATCAAAAAGTTAGTTTATTTCAGTAATTCAATTCAAAAAGCGAAACTCCTATTCTTTAGACAGAGGGATCTATTTCCAGCATTTTTTTCTTATAATGTTGATTATGGCCAACAGTTAATGAAAACCCAAAATGTAGTCTCCGAAAGTTAGACTATTACATAAGCCCAATCTTGAAGATTACATTTTTGGTATTAAAAATACAGTATATGCAATCAATACTTGGTCGGGGCTCCTTTTGCATGAATTACTGCATCAATGCAGTGTGGCATGGAGGCGATCAGCTTGTGTGTGGCACTGCTGAGGTGTTCTGGAAGCCCAGGTTGCTTAGATGGCGCACTTCAGCTCGTCAGGCGAGTTTGCTGGCCAATCAAGCACAGTGATACTTTGGTTATTAAACCAGGTATTGGTACTTTTGACAGTATGGGCAGGTGCCAAGTCCTGCTGGAAAATGAAATCCGCACCTCCATAAAGCTTGTCAGCAGAGGGAAGCATGAAGTGCCAACACCAGCAGATGACATGGCTCCCCAAACCATCACTGACTGTGGAGACTTCACACTGGACCGCAAGCATCTTGTATTGAGTGACTCTTCCTCCAGACTCTGGGACCGAGATTTCCAAATGAAATGCAAAATTTACTTTCCTCTGAAAACAGGACTTTGGACCATTGAACAGACCAGTCCTTTTTCTCCTTAGCCCTGGTAAGACGTTTCTTCTGATGACACAAGGAATTCAACAGTTGTAGCCCATGTCCTGGATACATCTGTGTGTGGTATCTCTTGAAGCACTGACTCCAGACGCAGACCACTCCACGTGAATCTCCCCCAGATTCTTGAATGGCCTTTTCTTGACAATCCTTTCAAGACTGCGGTTATCCCGGTTGCTTCTGCACCTTTTTCTACCATTTTTTCCTTCCTCTCAACTTTCCATTAATATGCTTGGATACAGCACTCTGTGAACAGCAGCTTCTTTAGCAATGTCCTTTTGTGGCTTACACTCCGTGTGGAGGGTGTCAATGACTGTTCTCTGGACAACTGTCAAGTCAGCAGTCTTCCCCATGATTGTGTAGCCTCCTGAACCAGACCGTGGGACCGTATAAAGGCTTAGGAAACCTTTGCAGGTGTTTGTGTTGATTAGCTGGTTAGTGCGACATGAGTCTACAATCTTCAACTTTTAACCAATATTCTAAGGGTATGTGCACACACACTAATTACGTCCGTAATTGACGGACGTATTTCGGCCGCAAGTACCGGACCGAACACAGTGCAGGGAGCCGGGCTCCTAGCATCATAGTTATGTACGATGCTAGGAGCCCGGCTCCCTGCACTGTGTTCGGTCCGGTACTTGCGGCCGAAATACGTCCGTCAATTACGGACGTAATTAGTGTGTGTGCACATAACCCCAAATTTTGTCTCTCAGAAAATAAGGGTATGTGCACACACTAATTACGTCCGTAATTGACGGACGTATTTCGGCCGCAAGTACCGGACCGAACACAGTGCAGGGAGCCGGGCTCCTAGCATCATACTTATGTAAGATGCTAGGAGCCCGGCTCCCTGCACTGTGTTCGGTCCGGTACTTGCGGCCGAAATACGTCCGTCAATTACGGACGTAATTAGTGTGTGTGCACATACCCTTATTTTCTGAGAGACAAAATTTGGGGTTTTCATGAACTGCCATAATCCTCAACATTAAAAGGGAAAAAATGCTAGAAATAGATCAGAATCTATATAATGAGTTTCACTTGTTGAATTACTGAAATTAACTTTTTGATATTCTAATTCATGAAGTACTAGTATATGGCTTTTAAAAAGAGAAAAAAAATCCACATGCATTGTACTGTACTTGTTGCAGAAATATATGTGCAGATGTCTTGTTCAGGTAGCTATGCTGATATCTTTCTTTTATTGCAGCCAGACCCTGTTCCCAATGGACTGCGTGCCCTGCCTGTGTTCTACGCCTGTACGATCGGCATAAACCTGTTCTCCATTATGTTCACTGGCGCACCTCGTGAGTACAATTTACAAAACTAGGTTTTTTGCCTCCAACTTTTGCTTTAGAGCCCGCCATTAAATCCACAATTTACTACTTTTACTTTGCAGGACTGAAATCTTCTAGAAGTCTGCTGGCCTGTGCCCATTACAGAAGGCTGCAGGCTAGTGTATGCTGACATTTCTAACCTAGCTAGTTAACCAACTTGGCTGGATCACTACAGCCATTTCCTCCCAGCTCCTTCAGCAGTACAGTGACCCCCTCCCCCCACACCTCCCCTTCAGCAGTAGCGATGGCTATGAAGATCCTGCAGAAGAATTTCATACTTACACCCTCCATGACCCACTATTTTCTTTTTCTCCCCTCCAACTACTTTTTCCTGGGTTAATTGCAGAAACCTCTACATGACTATTTGACAGTCCATAAGAAAATTGAAATCCCAAGTGCCACAACTTGACCACTTCACTGGAAGTGACATTTAATGATTGAATACTGAACAGTTATGCAGCTTTCTGACCCTCGGTGTTAGGGCTGGGCAAACGACCGGAATCACAATTGAGCATGTAACCTCTATTTATTATTGAATGATTATTTAGGTTACGCCCCCTATTTGCGTGGCGTGCCATTTAATATATATACGCCTGAGCCTGCTGTATACTACTGTATATATCATACTTCCTGACACTGCCCCCCCCCCCACACAGAATAATGCCCCTATAACGCATAAAAAATAAAATGCTTACCTAACCCCGGGACCAGTGGAGGAGATCCCTCTGCAGGGACTCCTGCTCTGTGTGGCTCGGCGCAGGCATGATGATGTCACTTCATCACGACTGTCTGAGGACAAAAATACAGTTGAAATCAGGGCATAGACAAACCCCAAAAAAAATGAAATTATGACATCTTTGTGCTGCATTTCGGTTTCTCCTTTTTCCCTCACTTTAAATGCCCAGCCCTACTTGGTGTTGCAATGCATCACCATTTTTTTAATATTTCTACTTGCTGTCATTGGATATAAACATAAATGTTTCCAGAGGCAAAAAACCTGTGCGGATACAATGTCTCACAAATGAGCATTTGATACAATGTATCTAGTCTAGATATTTGTGCGGCTTATGTATTTACCCAGGAATATCCTCACTTTTTATATATTGATACACTACCAGGAGCGGTGGCTTTTTTTTTCTTCCCTCTTTGGCTCAGATTGCCTAGACTGGATACAATTCTGACAAACACTCATCTGAGATCAGGACTAGGATCTGCATAGGCTGGATGTAAATGTGGTTATTAAGCTTTAAAGAGGCCCTGTCACCAGATTATCAAATCCCTATCTCCTATTGCATGTGATCGGCGCTGCAATGTAGAGAACAGTAACGTGTTTTTTTTTGTTTTTTTTTTGTTTTTTTTAAAATGTTCATTTTTGGCCAAGTTATGAGCTATTTTTTATATATATATATATATATATATATATATATATATATATATATATATATATATACACACAAATGAGCTTTGAAATGGACAACTGGGCGTGTTTTTTTTTTTTTTTGTTTTTTTTTGTTTTTTACATATGTCCAACTGGGCGTGTATTGTGTTTTTAACTGGGCGTGTTTACTTGTTTTACTAGCTGGGCGTTGTGAATAGAAGTGTGTGATGCTGACCAATCAGCATCATGCACTCCTCTCCATTCATTTACACAGCAGCATCACGTTCTTACTAGAACGATGTGCAGCCACATACACAGGTGTCCTGATAATGAATACACATGACCTCCAGCCTGGACGTCATGTGTACTCAGAATCCTGACACTTCTGGATCTTTTCTGTGAGATTTCCAGCAAGGGAAACGAAATCTCGTTTACCTCGTAATCTCATGAGATTACGCGTGGCTTGCTGGAATCTCACAGAAAAGATTCAGAAGTGTCAGGATTCTGAATACGCATGACGTCCAGGCTGGATTTCATGTGTATTCATTATCAGGACACTTGTGTATCTGGCTGCACATCGTTCTAGTAAGAACACTATGCGCTGTGTAAATGAATGGAGAAGAGTGCATGATGCTGATTGGTCACTGATTCGTCAGCATCATATACTTCTATTCACAACGCCCAGCTAGTAAAACAAGTAAACACGCCCAGTTAAAAAAACCCAATACACACCCAGTTGTCCATTTCAAAGCTCATTTGCATATATATATAAAATAGCTCATAACTTGGCCAAAAATGAACGTTTTAAAAAAAAAAAAAAAATTTTTTTACTGTTCTCTACATTGCAGCGCCGATCCCATGCAATAGGAGATAGGGGTTTGAGAATCTGGTGACAGAGCCTCTTTAATTGCAGAAGACTAAAAAAAAATATTTTTAAAGAACTTTGCATTTCATGCCATGTTGTCAGCGTTCCTTACGTTGTACATTTAGTGACTGGCTTCTGATAGGTGCCTAAACCTGCTTACAATGTGAGCAGACTAGCCGTTATGGATGATTTGGGGTCTTATCCTTTTTGCGCTTTAACTATGCACATTTCCACTGGCAATGGAAAATATTTTTCATTTCCTATGTATTGCGGTTTTTTTGGATCAGGAAATTTGCTTCTGTGTGTAATGATGGAAATGGCCCATATCAGCCAGTGTAATCTGTAAACCATCCTGATGGCTTACAATGATTTTGATGAGGGGTGACGTCACAGCGTGATCTCTCGAGAACACGGCTGTGTCTGCACTGCCAGAAGCTGGGCGTTCTGAAGAGAAGTGGATGATACTTCTCATCAGAACGCCCAGCTAGTAAAAGTAGTAAACACGCCCCGATGTACGCACATAATACACGCCCAGTTGTACTTTTACTTTTCAACACGCCCAGTTGTACTTTTGCAAGCCTCATTTGCATAAATACAAAAATGGTCATAACTTGGCCAAAAATGCTCGTTTTTTAAAAATAAAAACGTTACTGTAATCTACATTGCAGCGCCGATCTGCTGCAATAGCAGATGGGGGTTGCAAAATCTGGTGACAGAGCCTCTTTAAGACCAAGTGGGCGTTGTACAGCGGACTGTATGACGCTGACCAATCAGCATCATGCACTCCTCCATTCATTTACTCAGCGCATAGGGATTCTGCTAGATCCTTATGTGCTGTCTTATACTAACACATTAATGATACTGAAGTGTTTAGACAGTGAATAGACATTCCACGGGATGTCTATTCACAATCTCTGCACTTCGTTACTCTGTGGTAGTTACAGCAGAGGAAGCGTGATCTCACGAGATCTCGCTGTAAATGACAGGTTACAACGAGATTACGCTTCCTCGGCTGTAACTACCATAGAAACAGAAACTAAGTGCAGAGATTGTGAATAGACATCCCGTGGAATGTCTATTCACTGTCTAAACACTTCAGTATTGTTAATGTGTTAGTATAAGACTGCACATAAGGATCTAGCAGGATCCCTATGCGCTGAGTAAATGAATGGAGAGAAGTGGATGACGCTGATTGGTCAGAGTCATACACTCCCCTGTACAACGCCCACTTGGTCTAAAGTGAAAACACGCCCAGTTGGGCTTTAAGCAACTCATTAGAATAAATCTAAAATCGCTAATAAAGTGGTGAAAACAGATGTTTTTTTTTTTTTTAAATAAAAAGCATTACGGTCACCTACATTATAGCGCCGATCTCCTTATTTAGGAGATGGGACACTCTCTTTAACTACAATTGATTAAGACTTTGCCAGGTGTCAATGATGCATAATGGGCCTCTTTTTTTGTTTAGCACCTTCCATGCTGCATTTTATCAACCCCCTTGGGTTGACTACCGTTAAAACAAGACTAAGCGCGGATTTACACTAGCGTGTGCGTTTTGCGCGTGCAGCTGCCATCATTGACACTAAACAGAAAAGCACGTGTTGCTTTTCTGTTTTCAATCATATTTTTGACTGCTGTTGCGCGAATCACGCGCGTCCAATGGAAGTGCTTCCATGTGGTGCGCGTGATTTTCACGCACCCATTGACTTCAATGGGTGTGTGATATGCGAAAAACGCACAAATATTGGACATGTCGTGAGTTTTACGCAGCGGAGTCACGCTGCGCAAAAATCAGACTGCCTGCACGGCCCCATAGACTAATATAGGTCTGTGCGATGCGCGTGAATTTCACGCGCATTGCATGGACGTATTACACGCTCGTGTAAATCCGCCCTTAGAGCGCCAACAGTGATTATGATGCAGCTTTCTGAGTTAAAGCTTGCTGTACATTAAGGATTTCACTTGTCTGTTTTCTGGACAACTTGTCATTCACAGTGGGTCGACACCAAACTATCTCTAGCCTGGTCTGGGCTTCGATTAATGCAGATTTATCATTTAACTGGAACTACCACCAAAAAAAAAAAAAATCCAACATGGCAGAACCATTTCCAGAAATATCTGCCTTTGGTCGGCATTTGCCGTACTTTCATGTTACGATAATGCGGCGTCTGGAAATAAGTTTACATCGGCCTCTAACTGTCCTAACTCTAGTGTGTGGCAAGCGTTACTCATTACGTTTCGTTTTGACAAAAAAAATATATCTAATTTCTTCTGGCATATAACTGATGATCCTGTAAATAAGTGTTTTAGGCAGTCACGCCATCCTAATATTGCGGCAGATGACTTTATAACATGACCATGTCGACCACAAACCAATGTTAGAACAGGGTTTGGAAACTTGTTGCATCAGCAATAAACCCCCCCCCCCCCCCCCCCCACCTTGCCAAGCCGTGGTTCAAGGTTGGAGTAGGTGGGTTGCAGTAATATTTACATTCCAGATATATAGGGCTTGTCTTGTGTGTATCTTCCAGTCCAGACTGTTGCACATCCAACACTGTAAAGTACTTGTATCCTTGCTCCAGTCTTCTCATACACCATCTAAAACGACTTGGTCTCTGTCACCACATTATAAGTGGCCTATATTGTACATGATGTGATCGGCGCTGTAATGTAGATTATAGTAGTGTTTATTTAGAAAAACAATCATTTTTGACAGCGTTATGACCTATTTTAGCTTTATGCTAATTACTTTCTTAATCACCAACTGGGTGTTTTTTTTAACTTTTTGACCAAGTGGACATTGTGGAGAGGAGTGTATGACGCTGACCAATCAGGGTCATACACTTCTCTCCATTCATTTATTCTGCACATAGTGATCTAGCTAGATCACTATGTGCAGTCACATACTCCCACACTAACGTTACTGAAGCGTCGTGAGAGTTAATAGACATCACCTCCAGCCGGGACGTGATGTCTATTCACAATCCCGACACTTCGGTAATGTGCTGTAAATCCCACACAAACCAGCGTAATCTCGCTGTAAGCTGTCGTTGACTTTTTTTTTGTTCCCATTTTAGGCTTCGTTCACATCTGCGCTAGGACTTGAGCCCTGACAGACACAAACGGAAACCATAGGTTTCCATCATCATTGAGTTCAATAGTGACGGATCTAGTGCAAATGGTTTCAGGTTGTGCAAGGGTTCCATCGTTTTGACGGAATACGCTATTGATTCAGTCAAAACGATTGAACCCTTGCACAACTGACACAAACTGAAACCATTTGCATCGGCTCTGTCACAATTGAAATCAATGGAAACGGAAACCTATGGTTTCCGTTTGTCTGGGCTCCGTTCTGATGCGAAGCTCCATCGGAATGGAGCCCTATCGCACATGTGAAGAAAGCCTAAGGCCCCCATACACATGGCCGTATCCGCAAACACTGACCGTAAATACGGTTCAGTATTGCTTTAGTCATCAGCAACGTACCCATTTCTGCTGAATGCTCTCTGCAAATACGGTCTGTAGTGCATCCGTGTATATACGGATCTGCATCAAATGGGAAAATCCCCTTTTGTGTCGCTTTGCAACACTTCTGTATTTGCGGATGGCTATCCGTATTTGCGGACGCACCTATGTAGCCACACGCAATTTTGGCTTCCCCCATAGACTTCTTTGTCCGCAATTGCGGTACGTACTCCTCCATAGAACGGACATGTTCTATAATTCCCGGCACAGTTCTGCGGCACGGGCACACATCCGTAGTGATACCGAAAGGTGTCAGCGTTCAATGGAAGTAAATGGGTCATTTTTTTTTTTTACGGTCGAGTGCATGGGGCCTCAGGGATAACTTAACTACTTTACTTTTTACTTAGGCCTCATGAACACGACCGTAGCCATGTGCGTGGCCAGGATTTTCCGGTCGGCTGCGAGCCGCCCACAAGTCGCAGGCTGTGCACATGGCCATTATTTTCAATGAGCCCGGACCGCAGAACACGGCTGTAATAAGGCTTGCCTGTTCTTTTTGCGGTCTGGGCTCCAGGGGGCCATGCACTGACAGTGAAAACCACAGTCGTGTGCATGGGGGCCGCAATTCTCCCGTGGATTTTCGGGGGAATTGCGGCCGCAAAAGCACGTTCGTGTGCATGGGGCCTTATAATGTATTGACATACTCCTGTATGCTAATATACTAATACTATGACACCGGCTGCTGTTAGGGCAGCACATAGTGTGCCCTAACAGCTGGCAAACTGAACAGATGAGTCTGGGGTCCTTCCTCGGTACCAGGGCTGACTGCAGAGGGATTCCCCAGTGATCCCCCTTTGATCTGGTCATCGGAAACCTGGTGACATGATCAAACAGGAGTCCCCTTTTATCATGCTACGGACACTGACAATTAAAGGGTTAAACAGCTGGGTTCGTTAATTTTTTTTTTTTAATGGTACAATTTTGGGGTACATAAACATTTTATAAAATAAACCAATTCTGCCATTCTATGCGTTTAAACATGTTTCCTTTATTCTATGGGTTGGTACGATTACGACCAAGGCTTTTTTGTTTTGCTACTTTTGCACAATAAGCACGTTTGTCGATGCAAAAAACAAAATTTTAGTTCACGTTCCAAAACGTAATTTTTCCGTCGCTGTAGTGATGAGGGCTTTGTTTTTTTGCGGGACAAGACTGTTTTCATTGGTACTTTTTCGGGGTTCATGGGACTTACTGAAACTTTATTTTTTTTGTTGGGTTGCAATGGGAAAAAATAGTAATTCCGCCATCGTTTTTTGCATTCTTTTACACGTTCACCTTGTGCTTTAAACTACACGTTAACTTTGTTTGGGTCATTATGGTCACGGCGATACCATGTATGTGTACTTTTTATTTTATTTTTTTTTTTTTTACACACTTACTATAAACCACTTTAATGGCAATTTTTTTTAATTTAACTTTTACTTATATTTTCAGTCCCAGTTGGACTTCACCATGCGATGTTTTGATTGCTGCTATAATTCTTTGGTATACCAGAGCATTATTGCCTATTAGGATGTGCCTCTGGCACAGCCCAATAGGCCTACAGTCAGGGCAGGCCTGGGGGCCTTTGTTAGGCCCACGGTTGCCATGATATCCCATCTGAGGCCCAAGATTGAATTTGTGGGCCGCTGATTGGTGAAGGAGGGAGCGCCCTCCCTCAGTAAACAAATCAAATGCCGCAGTTGCTGTTGACCACCGCATTTAATGGGTTAAGCCGACACTAAGTAAACTGATCGCTACTGTTGGAGCAGGAGCCTGGCTGTCCTCAGACAACCGAGCCCCTGCTCCAGCCTGCATGGGACACCCGTGCAGGACTTGGGCTGGGCCGCCGACTTCTCACAGCAGCCTAGTCTGTCCCGTTAGTGACTGCTGTGAAAACCCCCTTAAAGATAAATTTATTGGAGTGCTGTGTTCATCTCTATCATGCATGCAGGGGGGGGGGGATACGGTTTATTCAAAGTACAATATTTTTTCTTTCAAAAGAAATGGCAGGATTTTATTCTATCATTTTGGCATGAAAAAAAACTTTTTTTTTTTTTTTTATAATAAATACTGTGCAGGGAGAAGCTGCTGCTGATTACACGCTGCCCTCACTGCTTCCCCTGCTGTGCTTCGGCAGAACAGTATTTAACTTTTTTTTTTTTTTTTCTGAATAATCCCTAGGAGGGTTAGCGGAAATTTTTCATTGATACATTGGAGAGGTGGGTTGGTAGACTGCATTTAGCCAACTAGTGAATTGTCCTTACTGCCACCCATTTGATTTTTCTAAGTTTCTATATTGAGGACCTTCAATCCATTGTGCTTTCAAGTCTCACAATCACCTTAGAGGCTCTGTCACCAGATTCTCAAATCCCTATTGCATGTGATCGGCGCTGCAATGTAGATAACAGTAATGTTTGTTTTGGGCTATATATATATATGCGCAAATGAGCTTTGAAATGGACAATTGGGCGTGTTTTTATTCGTATGTCCAACTGGGCGTGTATTTGTGTTTTTAACTGGGCGTGTTTACGTGTATGACGCTGACCAATCAGTGTCATACACTCCTCTCCATTCATTTACAAGCAGCACAGCGTTCTTACTAGAACGATGTGCAGCCACATACACAAGTGTCCTGATAATGAATACACATGACCAGCCTGGACGTCATGTGTATTCAGAATCCTGACACTTCTGAATCCTTTCTGTGAGATTTCCAGCAAGCCGCGCGTAATCTCGCGAGATTTCGTTTCCCTTGCTGGAAATCTCACAGAAAGGATTCAGAAGTGTCAGGATTCTGAATACACATGATGTCCAGGCTGGAGGTCATGTGTATTCATTATCAGGACACTTGTGTATGTGGCTGCACATCGTTCTAGTAAGAACGCTGTGCTGCTTTGTAAATGAATGTAGAGGAGTGTATGATGCTGACTGGTCACTGATTCGTCAGCATCATACACGTAAACACGCCCATATATATATGCTCAACTTGGCCAAAAATGAAAGTTTTTCAAAAAAACAAACGTTACTGTTCTCTACATTGCAGCGCCGATCACATGCAATAGGAGATAGGGGTTTGAGAATCTGGTGACAGAGCCTCTTTAAACTTCTAGACCCAGACAGGAAGGTTGTTAAACCAGAGATTAGACAAGAAATATCTAACCTTATCAAGACCTACAAGTTCTTTGAAAGAAGCGATGAATTCCATGGCTGACTCCCTTTTTCATTTGGAAAGTTCTGATAAAAGGAATGGCTTTCATGTGTGTCTGTTTTTTTGTTTTTCTAGTGCTTGGATTTGACAAGATCCCCCTGTGGGGCATCCTCCTGATCTCCATATGTTGTTCTGTGATTTGTGCCCTGGTTGTGTGGTTCTTCATTTGTCCCAGAATGAAGAAGAAGATAGAACGTAAGTGCCTCGTCGCCGTACAATTAAGTAACCTGTATTCCAGTAGCGGATGTTTAGTGGGATTCTGACTCGTACTACACTTTTGTCATGCTAAGCATGGAGTCTCCAGTCAGAATAAAAGGAGACCTACCAGGAATAAAGGTGCAGTGCTGTCCTGAAAGCCATTGCATTTGGAAGCTAGATTGTTGATATTGTATGGATTCTAGCTAACTTGCATAGTGGCAGGCAGGGGTGCATTTGAGGGCTTTGAAGCCTTTGCGTAAGTTGGTTCCACGCAAGGTCTTTGACAGAACTCTGCACAGCTAATGCTGTGATCAGAATCTCAGTACCGCTTAAGATCTTAAAGTAGAACTACCAGACCTAAAGCCCATTATGGAATACAGTTAATTCGAGCAAGCCCTGTACGTGCTTGATCGCTTTTGTTAAATGGTGACTTTTTTTAGGGACCGTTGTAGACAGGACACATCAGCCTTTCATGCAACACTTCTATGTTCACAAACAGTACATCCAGAGCTAAGAATGTGTACAGTGTGATCCGTGGTCCCTGAGCTCTGCTGTGTATAGTGACAATTTCTAATGACTTTGTATACTTGGGGAAAAAATATATAAAAATGACACCACAGAAGTGGCAGAAAGCTGCAAAGAGAATCTGATTGTAGTTTAGCTGTTGTGGGAGCCGTAGTGGCAAAATCCAGCTCCTCTACAATTTCTAATAACACTACATGGTCTTTCCCTAGGTCTGAAAAAATCCAGTCCGTCAGAATCTCCCTTGATGGACAAGAAGAACATAGACCAATGTCACATCCTGAAGCCAGAACCAGATGTAAAATTGCCCATTGAATGTAGTATCCATGCAGAGACAAAGGTGCCCATTTTAGACCTGGTATCTGTGCCATCACGGGCTGCAGATGTGCGGACAGTAACTTTTAATATGGGTGACATGGATGAAGTCCCAGAGAGAGAGAAGTGTCGCAGCATGGAGACCAATATTGACCAGCCAGTAAATGGTAAGTGAAATAGTTAAAGCCTCAACCATAGTCTGGATCTGTGCAGTATAATATACGGTGGCCATTAACATGAGTCCATATTGTGCCTTGAATTTTGCAAGTGAGAAAAAGAAAAATGATGTTCCAATGTGTGTTGTATTCTCAATGCTTGTAGGGGAGAGTACATGAGTACCATATGGCTCATACAGCTATGCATTCTGTTCCCCAGAATGCACACCCCCCCCCCCCCCATATGAACCTATGTCTTTTTTCAATTACTATGCCATATGCAGCGATCTCACCCTTATCACCTATCCTGTGGATAGGTGAGTATTTTTGGAGGAAAATCCCTTCAAATCTTCCTTTTGATCGTAATTCACTCTGCACATTCAATGTTACCTAGAATGGATTTATGGTAATGTGACACCCCCCCCCCCCCCCCCACACACTTTCTGTAATAAGCAATTCATTTGACAAGTTGTGTTCCCTTTTTAAAAAGAATGACTTCCACGTGCGGTATGATTTTTCTCATTGCTAAACTACTAGAGACTTGTTAATATAAAACCTGTTTATAGGTGTGTTAAATATTCTCCCAGTTTTTTTTATGAACATTGAAATACATTTTTAAAAAAAATCTAGATAAAATTGTTGCCTTGCGGCGCCACCTACAGGCCAGCGTGTTTTCAACCAGCGGTCTCATTTCTATACTCTGAAAACCCCTTAAAAAAAATCTGGATAAGCAGAGACTGAAATATTAATGGCCTCCTTATTATAGGCTGTCAAAATCTTATCGATGGGGGTCTGACTCCTAGAATCCCTTCACCAATTCACTGAATGAAGGGGCCGTAGGTGGGTCCCTTTCCTTGTTTATCCAGGTGCAGCAGCATACACTTGGTACTGCTATTTACAGCAGCTAAGCACCAATCACGTGAATGGGACATCTCGTGGCTGCAGTAGCAGGTGCAGCCACAACTAAATGTACAGCCCTGTGAAAATGACAAAGTGCTTGCTGGCACGCTCTGCCCCTTCACTCAGCATATTAATTGCCTAGCCTAATGCCTCATACACACGACTGTTGTGCCACTCAAGCCGTTTTTGACGGCACCCGATAGTCGTCATGGACCCATTCACTTTAGCAGGTTAATTGGGTCCGAGGAAAGATAGAACATGTCCTGACGGGACTCGGACGGCACACTCCGTGTGCATGAAGCGTAAGAATAGTCCTTCAGTGTTCATTTCGGGGAAAACCTCAAAGGTCCTGACAAATTTTTATTTCTAATAGAAAACATCCGCATTTCACACGTCTCTAAATGCTTTGCTTTTATTTTAGCAGGAGCAGTGCGGTTGCCAAATGGAAATCATGTACAATTCAACCAGACTGTTAGCAACACAATGACATCCAGCGGGCAGTACCAGTATCACACCGTGCACAAAGATTCTGGTCTATACAAAGAGCTACTACACAAACTGCATTTGGCTAAAGTGGGAGACTGCATGGGAGACTCTGGTGAGAAGCCACTCCGCCGCAACAACAGTTACACCTCATACACCATGGCAATCTGCGGGATGCCGCTGGATTCCTTCCGGAACAGGGAAGCGGACGTACGGCCAGAGGAGGCAGAAAAGCTAACCTGGCATGGAGCAGATGGGAAGAAGAGGGCTCGCATGGACAGCTACACCAGTTATTGTAACGCTGTGGCGGACGCACACCCAGATGTTGGTGCAGAAGAGCAGGCAGAGGGCGGTTTAGAAGAAGAGGCTGCTGACAGGAAGAGCAAGAACTCCGCATTAGAATGGCCTGACCAGGAAAAGCCAGAGGTGTCTCAGCTCTTCCAGTTCCTGCAGATCCTTACTGCCTGCTTTGGTTCTTTTGCACATGGTGGAAATGATGTCAGGTCAGTTGGCGCAACGAACGTTTTTTTTTTTTCTGGTTTGCATTGAATTACTGTACACATTAGGGGAGGGTCTGACATGGTGTTCCACGGGGTTTCCAACAAGTTCAGAAAAGAGCATACAGGAACCTTTCTTCATGTCCTCACCCCTATTACCGTGAGTGAGGATGTGCTTTGTCACACTTATGCCCCCCCAACTATAGGGGTGAGAACATGAGCAGTTACCAATCTAATTGCCACTTTACTGGCATCAGGACTGCAGAGATTTTTGGTTTCTTCAGTTTTAATGATTTTGTGAAGATCTGTGCAGGAAGGCCAAGACATTAGTGGCATGTACTGCACAACTTACACAACCTCCTAAAAATGAAGTCTCAGGCTCTGCTTAGGTCAAGTTTTTAGCCACAAACATGGATTTTTATTCCCCCCCCCCCCCCCTTTACATTTTTATTTCTTCCCCCTTCATTATCCAGGTTATGTTTTAGTCAAATTTGTCCTGGCAGCAAAAGGGGTTAAAAGCTGAACTTGTATGCACTTCTGTTTTTTTGTTTTTTTTTTCATCTTTAGCTTTTAGTCAAATCTGCTTAGCTGATGTATTCTGGAGCAATGCTGTATACATTGTTATGTGCTATCCTGCTGCATAATGTGCCGTGTGTGAATGTACCCTAATTGTTTTTGTTTTATAAGAAATCATTGCAGCTTGAAGTAACTGAGTTAATATTTTGCCACCTGCAGTAATGCCATCGGTCCATTGGTTGCCCTTTGGCTGGTTTACGAGACACAAGACGTGAACAGTAAGGCTGCCACTCCCATCTGGCTGCTCCTGTTTGGAGGAATTGGTATCTGCACTGGTCTCTGGGTCTGGGGACGAAGGGTTATCCAGACAATGGGAAAAGATCTGACTCCAATTACCCCCTCAAGGTAATCTATAGCCTATATTAAACTATGGTAGTCTGACCATCTCCACCTTAACTCAGACGTTGTGTGTGTGCGCCTCTGCATCTTCTAGCATGTACTTCTAGATGTGGTTTTTCTTCGCTCCCAACACAAGGTTTGCTAACTTATGTTTTTATATTTCAGTGGTTTCAGCATTGAGTTGGCATCTGCCCTGACTGTGATAATTGCTTCAAATGTGGGTCTCCCCATCAGTACAACGCATTGTAAGGTGAGTGAATGGCTGCTCTTTAGCTGTCGGGATACACAGGCTGGGTTCCCACATAGCGTAAATGTTGCCGAATTTCCCCAATGGAAATCTGTGCGGAAGTTCTGCAGCTTATCCGTAGCAGCAAAGTGGATGAGATTTGAGAATCTGCAATAAACGTTTCTAAACTGACACGCAGCACTGTCTTTACATCCACATCCTGGCAATTTATGCTGCGGATCCTTTGCTCTTGTGTTTTTCCTGCATTGCTTGTTTTACCTCCCCATCGAATTCAAATAGTAAATGTTGTCACAGAACTTCAATTCTGCTGCAAAAAAGAGTGCAAATCAGAATAACCCCCCCCCCCCCCCCCCACTTTATTTTTTATACCAGTTTCCACAGCAGAGTTTCTGCCCCATAACGTGGTGCAGTCTCTTCTGGAGTTCCATGTGGGTTCTTTGTCGGATACGCTGTACTTTTACGCACGGTATCTGAGCCATGGAACCCAGCCTCATTACCCTTATTGGCGGATTACAATGGAATTGGATCATGTACAAAGTTTGCATTCAAATGATTGACCGCCCCCTGTCTTTCTCCACAGGTTGGCTCTGTTGTATCTGTTGGATGGCTAAGATCAAAAAAAGCTGTGGACTGGCGACTCTTCAGAAATATTTTCCTGGCATGGTTTGTCACTGTGCCAATTTCAGGACTTATTAGCGCCGGTATCATGGCACTCTTCAAATACGCAATCCTAAGAGTTTGATTTGATGATGAATCACCTGCTATCCAAAATCTCCACTCGGGACCACAGACCCACTGCACATATTCTATCAGTGCAATGCAAGAGGATGTAAGATTGTCCTCCCAGTCCTGGCCTGAGTTAACATATCTGGCATATGCAGTGTCCACAGTAGAAAGTGGATTTATACAGGATTCTCTCCCCCTCCTCCCATTGTGCTGTAAAACTGCTTTCATGCGCTAGAATATTACAAATCAACTCAATCTACCTGTGCACACCGATCATTCCTCAGTATTAATGTGCTCTGTATATAGACCTGCTTGTATGTCAGCCGTTTCTCTTCCACTGTAAATGTTTAAATCTTTATCAGAGGATTTTTTTTTTTTGTTTGTTTTTTTTTTTTTTTAAATATAGATCATATCATTATTTTTTTCCGTTCACTGCCTTCTAGGCTTGCAAATGTTGCACAGCGGTATGGCAGAATGGGTGAAGAAGCTGAGGATTTACCTTTCCAAACCATGGCTAGATTTAGACTTTTTTTAATCTAATCCTGGTACACAGTTTTTGTTTTTTTTTTGTTGTTTTTTTTTACATTTTAAACCAAGAAACAAAAATCTTACTTTTGAGGTTGTGTTGTCTTTGGCATGTGGGGTGTTTTTATCCCCAGGTGAAAGTGCAGCTCCAGTAACTCAGGAGAGTTGCAATCTTGCAAATGGGAAATCCTGTCCTGCATTGTGTTCATTTCACTGGTTTGTTATCAACTTCTGTTACTGGTGAAGTCAAATAAAATTAGCACTAATTCAACAACCACTTCTTGCAGAATTGTCGTCATTACTCACCCCATAACAAGGTCAGGGATCTATGGTGCTGTAAACTAGGTTCAGTAGCACTGCAGGAGGTCCTGGTCCAGAATCAAGATGGTTAAATACTAATACGATATGCCCATCTGGATAAGGCCTAAGATCAGTTGAGAAAAATAAAAAAAACAATTACCGGGACAACCCTGCACTTTTGCCGAGATTGGGACTTTTTGCCCAGTTGAAGTGGCCACCATGTATCAATACTACTGAATTGGTATGTTGTGGAGGTGCTAGGATTTTGGGGGTTTGTAAATATTGGCCACTTCCTTGTGATTTAGTCTGGGTCACAAAATAGCACTTATTCTAGGAAAGGGGTGTCTGATGCAGAAATAGAGGTTTAATGTCTACCTTCCCCCAAGGTGGAGAAATTCTAGAAGCCAGGTAGCCAAAGCTCCTAGACACTATTTAGCTACAACATTAACACCACCACCTGGCTAATACTGTGTAGCTTGCCCTTGTGCCACCAAAACAGCTCTGACCATTCAAAGCATGGACTCCGCAAAGCCTCTAAAGGTGTTCTGTGGTATCTGCTACTATCGTCTTGATGCCAGATACTTTAAATGGGTCAGACTTGTTTCTCCAGCACACCCCATAGATGTTCAATCTGATTGAGATCTGGGGAATTTGGAGGCCAAGTCAACACTTTGAACTTTGTCATGTTCTTCAAACCATTCCTGAAAATTTTTTGCAGTGTGGCATTATCCTGCTGAAGGAGGGCACTGCCAGTAGGAAATCTGGTTCCCATGAAGGGTTGTGCTCTGCAGCAATATTTAGGAAGGTAGCATGTGTCAAAGTAACATCCATATGAATGGCAGGAGCCAAGGTTTCCCAGCAACACATCATCCGGAGCATTACACTGGCCCGTTGCTTTTGGCAGACTGACTCCGATCCTTGCACTGCAAATGTTTCCTTCCAACACATTAACTTTAAGGGTATGTTCACACGAGGGCGTCCGTAACGGCTGAAATTACGGGGATGTTTCAGCCTGAAAACATCCCCGTAATTTCAGCCGTAACGGCATGTGCAGGCGCTTGAACGCCGCGTCAATTACGGGCGTAATTGGCGCTGCTATTCATTGGAGTCAATGAATAACGGGCTCCAATTACGGCCAAAGAAGTGACAGGTCACTTCTTTGATGCAGGGGTCTATTTACGCGCCGTCATTTGACAGCAGCGCGTAAATATACGCCTTGTGTGAACAGACAAACGTCTGCCCATTGCTTTCAATGGGCAGATGTTTGTCAACGCTATTGAGGCGCTATTTTCGGGCGTAATTCGGGGCAAAAACGCCCGAATTACGTCCGTAAATAGGCCGTGTGAACATACCCTAAGAACCGACTGTTTCACCTGTAAAAACTGAAGTCCATAAAAGGCGTGCTGTCTGGCCATGCGGCACACTACCACCACATGTGATGTTATATGGTGCTGGTGGCTTTTGGTTTTCTATTTCAGTTTATGCAAATTCTTATTACGTGGCTATGAAAATCACACTGGCGCCTGGAGTGGTCTCACTGGCTGCTGGGGCTCATAAGCGTGGCCTGGCTGCACTAGAGCAGCATGATCCCGAACAGGCTAGTGAGACCACATGGATGAGGGATTCCAGGGGAGAATAGCTCTACATATGACATCTGATGGAGTATGCTGCGAATGTTGCTGTGAAAACTCCAGTATTTTTGTCTTGTGTGACTCCAGCCTTAGCGATAGAGAAGGATAATCCACTCGTGTGCAGGGTATAGAAGACCTGATAACAGGCGCCATTCACTAGCTCAGACACATTGAGAATTAAAGATTGTGCCTGCAGAGGGAAAAACTGCTAAATAATGTCAGAAAAGGGCCAGAAAGTGTTTTTCTCATGTGACCGCTTATAATCTGGTGACAGGCCACTTATTCTGAAAAGTTAGAGCCTCTATCTTCTACATAATGTGATCGGCGCTGTAATGTAGATAACGTTGTTTTTTTATTTAGAAAAACTCATTTCTGATGGTTGACCTATTTTAGTTTTATGCTAATGACATTTCTTAATAGACAACTGGACGTGTTTTACTTTTTGACCAAGTTAAAATAGGTCATAACTGCCAAAATGATCGTTTTTCGAAATAAAAAAAACCACTGGTGTAATCTACATTACAGCGCCGATCACCTTATGTACAAGATAGGCCACTTATAATGTGGTGACAGCCTCTTTAAGGACGCCCTGAAGTTAATGCCTTTTGAGTGCCCTAACAGAGGGGCACACTATTAGCCAGAGTGGATATCCACTCGTGCACGCAACTACTTCTTACATAGTGGTCTAGTTGTTTAACCAATTTATGGCCGGGCCTGAAAAGCAATGTTCCCTCTAAGTCTTGGCAGCTCCTGAGCGAGGCAGTTAGGGAGCAGGGCTAGTCTCCATCAATGGTGGGTGATCTGATGACAAAGTAATACCCCCAGTAAACGCTAATATAGCGACTAAATAAGAGCACTTAGTTTTGATTACTTTTTTTAAAATACTATAATATTACAAGTCCACCAGAAAAATACAGTTATAAACACCAATTATAGGCATCAATGAAAATCCCTCATTACACCACTGCCCCTATAGATAGCGGCGCACACAGCCCTACGAGGAGGAAAAACATTAGTAAGGGCCAGTTCACATTTCCGCTGATGGGTTCCGTCGGGTAACAAAGGCAAACAAACATCCGCTTACAGTTCCCTCACCCTTGATCTCAATGATGACAAATGTTGCTAAAGGTTTCCGTTTTTGTCACCATTGTGACAGGAATCAGTTGTTTTGCATTGTCGACTGCGCTATTGATTCCGCCAAAACAACGGAACCCATTCACAATGGTGACAAACGGAAACCATTACCAAAGTTTCCATTCCAGGCTTCTATGGGGAGTCTGTGCTCCAAGAATGGGATCAGATCAAAGCAAGAAAATCTTATCCAAACAAAACATTTAGGAAAGCTTTGCCTGCTTTGTTGTCGTCGGTCCCATCCCAAAATCATCAAAATTCCACCCATAGAGCAGTGGCCCAGCCTGCACAGTACTGCTCCAGTCATATGGGACGGCCAGGTAAGCCCATTCTAGGGATCTATGGGGTCCCATTTTGTCCCACCCTCATTGATCACATTTATTACCTATCCTGTGGCTAGGTGATAAATATTGATTACAGGAGTACCCCTTTAACCCGAAAATGTACGTCATGGTCGGCTGCTAGTTCCCGCTCCAGGACGTGCATTTTCGTCCGCATTTCAAACTGTCACTCTGTGTAAACACAGAGTGACAGACCCGCGCTGACAGCTGTCCTAGACAGCTGAGACATCAGTCTTGCCGGACAGCGGACCATCGCCGCTGCTTTCGGCAGTTAACCCCTTAAGTGCGGCGACGGATTGCCGTCGCCGCATTTAAGTGGTTTGAAGCACATCAGCAGCCCCCACGAAGTAATCGTGGGGGCTACCGATGCTTGTCACGGCAATCGGAGGTCAGATAATGACCTCCGGGTTGCCATGCACGGAAGCCTCGGAGGAACAGCCTCCGGCCGTTCCTCCTCTGCTTCCTGTCAGTGTGACAGTCACGTCACAATGACAGTTCGAGTACATCACACTACGTGTGTAGTGTAATGTACTCTAGCAGCGATCAAAGCTGCAAGACAGTGTCCCCTAGTGGGACAAGTTAAAAAAGTAATAATGTTTAAAAAAAAGTGTAAAAATAAAAGTTATAAGTTCTATAAACAGAAAATGCTTTTTTTTTCCTATAAGACTTATTATAGAAAAAAAATGAACACGTTAAAAAAGTACACATATTTGGTATCCCCGCGTTCGTAACGACCCCAACTATAAAACTATAATGTTATTTTTCCCGCACAATGAACACCCCAAAAAAAATCAATAAAAAACGACAATCGCAATTTTTTTGGTCACCACCCCTCCCAAAATAAAGAATAAAAAGGGATCAAAAAGTCGCATGTTCCCAAAAATAGTACCAATAAAAACTTCTATCCGTCCCGCAAAAAACAAGCCCTTACACAGCTTTTTTGACTAAAAAATAGAAAAATTACGGCTCTCTGAATATGGTGACACAGAATTTTTTTTTTTTATAAATAAGTCATTTTATTGTGCAAACGCTAAAAAAAAGGACCAAACCTATATACATATGGTATCGCCGTAATCGTACCAACCCCCAGAATAAAGTAAAAATGTCATTTATAGTGTACGGTGAGCGCCGCAAAAAGAAAACCTAAAAAACGGTGTCAGAATTCCTGTTTTTTGCTCAGGATTGCAAAAAAATTGAACAAAAAGTGATAAAAAAAAAAATCACATGTACCCCAAAATGGTACCAATGAAAACTACAGATTGTCCTGCAACAAATAAGCCCTCGCAGCTCTGGTGGTGAAAAAATAAAAAAGTTCTGGCTTTCAGAATATGGCAATGCAAAATGTTCCAAAAGTGGATAAGATCGGGCGCCATTTATCAGTGCGACACCAGTCACATATCTATGAAATATTATTTATTTACCCCATTATTGTACCCTCTTATTATGCCCTGATGTACCCCGCACAGATTACATATGTCCCCACATTATAAACTGAAATACCAGCGAAACCCAAAACAGAAAAACTACCAAGCAAAATCTGCGCTCCAAAAGCAAAATGGCGCTCCCTCCCTTCTGAGCCCTGCAGCGTCCCCAAGCAGCAGTTTGCGCCTACACATACGGCGTCGCCATACCCGAGAGAACCCGCTTAATGTTTTATGAGGTATTTGTCTTCTGTGGCACACACTGGGCACAACATATAATGCACTAAAATGGCATATCAGTGGAAAATTGCAATTTTCACTTTGAACCATCCGCTGCGCATTGACCCCTTTGCGCACTATGACTTAATTGCCCGTCATGGTGCGGCGGTTGATGTATGGAGTCGGCTCACGTGCTGAGCCCGCTCCATACGCTACGGGTGTCGGCTGTGTATTACAGCAGGCCCCCTCGGTACTAACGGACAGGTACAGCGATCGCTCTGTTACAGAAGCCTGTAAGAATAACAATACACTGCAATACATTAGTATTGCAGTGTATTGTACCAGCGATCCAATGATCGCTGGATCAAGTCCCCTAAGGGGATTGATTAATAAAATGTGTAGAAGAATTAGTTATTAGTAGTGAGATTTTTTTTTTGAAAGTTAAAAAAACAAAACACCTTTTCGCATTTTTCTTCTAAAGTAATGTAAAAAAATGAACAAAATTGGTATCGCTACGTCCGTAAAAGTCCGAACTATTACAATATACCATTATTTAATTTGCACAGTGCACACCTTAAAAAAATTTAATAATTGAAACCGCCAAAATCTCAGTTTTTTTTTGTCACCTTCGCTCTAAAAGAAAAATGTAATACAACTTTTGAATCACTTTTTATGTACCAAAAAATGGTACCAATAAAACCTGCAGCTCCTCCCACAAGAAATAAGCCCGCACACCGCTCTATTGATGGAAAAATAAAAAAGTTATGGCTCTTGGAAAGCGGGGAGGGAAAATCTAAAATAAGAAAGCAAAAACTGGATCAGTCCTGAAAGGGTTAATTCATTTCTAATGAAAAAACGTATGACCACATGTGGGGTATTTCTGTACTCGGGAGAAATTGCTTTATAAAAAATGGTTGTTTTTTTCCTCCTTTATCCCTTGTGAAAATTAGAAAATTCAACATTTTAGTGGAAAAAATTTTGATATTAATTTTCGCACCCTAATTCTAATAAACTCTGCAAAAGACCCGTGGGGTGTAAATGCTCACTATACCCCTAGAAAAATTCCTTGAAGGTTTTTCCAAAATGGGATCACTTTTGGGTGGTTTCCCCTGTTTTGGTCCCTCCAGTGCATTGCAAATGCGACATGGCAACGAAAACCATTCCAGCAAAATCATAAATCCAAATGGCGCTCCTTCCCTTCTGAGCCCTGCTGTGGGTCCAAACAGCAGTTTATTACCACATATGGGGTATTGTCGTAATCGGGAGACATTGCTTTACAAATGTTGGGGTGCATTTTCTTCGTTATTCCTTGTAAATAATAAAAATTTCTATGTTGTTTCAGAAAAAAAGTACATTTTAATTTTTACAGACTAATTCCAATATATTTAGCGAAAAACCTGTGTGGTCAAAATGCTAACTATACCCCTAGATAAATACCTTAAGGGGTCTAGTTTTCGAAATGGGGTCGTTTATGGGGAGTTTCTATCATTCTGGCAGCTCAAAGCCTCTCCAAATGTACAGTGGGGCCTAAAACATTTTCAAGCAAAATAGGAGTCCTGAAAGCCTCCGGGTGCTCCCTTCTTTTGGGGCCCTGCCGTGTGTCCAAACAACGCATTAGGGCCACAATGTGGGTATTTTTGAAAACAGGAGAAAGAGGGTGATAGATTTTGGGGTGTGTTTCTTCATTTTCATGTTCGCTTTACAAAGAAATCGGTCTTCAAACAAATACTTTTATGAAAAAAGTGAAATTATTTTCTTTTTCACCTGATATGCATTAAATTTAGCAAAGAACTGTGGGGTCAAAATAATTACTATACACCTAAATAATTACGTTATGGGGTCTAGTTTTCTAAATGGGGTCGTTTATGGGGAGTTTCTATTGTTCTGGCAGCTCAAAACCTCTCCAAATGTACAGTGGGGCCTAAAACATTTTCAAGCAAAATAGGAGTCCTGAAAGCCTCCGGGTGCTCCCTCCCTTTCGGGCCCTGTCGTGTGTCCAAGCAATGCATTAGGGTCACAATGGGGGCATTTTTGAAAACAGGAGAAACAGGGTGATATATTTTGGGGTGTGTTTCTTCATTCTCATGGTCGCTTTACACAGAAATCGGTCTTCAAAGTGATACTTTTATGAAAAAAGTGTTTTTTGTTTTTTTTTCACCTGCTATGCATTAAATTTAGCAAAAAACTGTGGGGTCAAAGTACGCACTACACCCCTAGATAAATACCTTAAGGGGTCTAGTTTTCTAAATGGGGTCGTTTATGGGGAGTTTCTATCGCTCTGGTAGCTCAAAACCTCTCCAAATGTACAGTGGGGCCTAAAACATTTTCAAGCAAAATAGGAGTCCTGAAAGCCTCCGGGTGCTCCCTCCCTTTCGGGCCCTGTCGTGTGTCCAAGCAATGCATTAGGGTCACAATGGGGGCATTTTTGAAAACAGGAGAAACAGGGTGATAGATTTTGGGGTGTGTTTCTTCATTCTCATGGTCACTTTACACAGAAATCGGTCTTCAAAGTGATACTTTTATGAAAAAAGTGAAATTTAATTTTATTACGCCTGCTTTGCATGAATTCTTACAAAAAAAACTGTGGGGTCAAAATACTTACAACACCCCTTAATAAATACCTTAAGGGGTGTAGTTTTCAAAATGGGGTCACTTGTGGGGGTTTCCACCATTCTGACAGCTATGAGCCTCTGAAAACCTGGCTTGGTGCAGGAAAACAAAATGTACTTCAAAATGTATAAAATTATTACTAAATTTGTAAGTCTTCCAAATTGCTCAAAAAAAACTTTTTTTTTTTTCAAAAGTGCTGCCAAAATAGAGTAAAGAGATGGAAATATATATTTAATTAAAAAAATTGTGCAGTATGTGTGTACATGTGTGACATATTGCAGTTAAAAATAGGGAAAAATGATCATTTTTACAAAATTTCTTCAATTTCTCTATTTTTTAATTAATTTCCGCAAATCGTATCAGTCTACTTTTACCACTAAAATAAAGTACATGTGACAAAAAACAATGTCAGAATTACTTGGATATTCAAAACTTTCACAGAGTTATTCTCTGATAAAGTCAGACATACCAGATTTGACAAATCTGGCTTGGTCATTAAGGTACAAACATGCCCGGTCATTAAGGAGTTAAGTAGTACATGGCATCCCTAAACATCAACAGACATCTATGTAATTGTAATACACGGAAGTACCGGGACAGTATGAGTAAAAGCCGCTCTTTGCTGCCGCTCTCTGCTGCCGCTCTCTGCCTTGGCTAATAGAGTGGAGTTCCCCTCACTTTCCTTCATATGCCCTAACAGAAGATATATTTAAAAGGTGTTGTGCAAAGTGGAATATCCCTTTCATTTTTCCCCCTTAGGGCATGTTCACGCGTACACGTCCGATACGCCTGAAATTACGGAGCTGTTTTCAGGAGAAAACAGCTCTGGAATTTCAGCCGTAAAGGCATGTGCAGGCGTTTTTCGCAGCGTCCATTACGGACATAATTGGAGCTGTTTTTCCATGGAGTCAATGGAAAACGGCTCCAATTACATCTCAAGAAGTGACAGGCACTTCTGCGGGCGTCTTTTTTACACGGTTTTTTTTTTACAGCGGCACGTAAAAAAATGACCGTCGGCAGAGAACATCGTAAAGCCCATTCGAATGAATGGGCAGATGTTTGCCGGCGCATTGGAGCCGTATTTTCGGACGTAATTTGAGGTTAAAACGCCCGAATTACGTCCGTAAATAGGGTGTGTGAACCCAGCCTTAAGGCCGGGTTCCCACGTAGTGTATACGCTGCAGAATTTCCACAGCAGAATTCTGTGCGTAAATGCTGCAGCATTTACAGTAGCAGCAATGCAGAAATTCCTTCGCAAAGAGCGCAACTCAGAAAAAAAATAAAAATCATATATACCGCAGCGTCACATGGCCTGCAACGTCACCCAGGAAGGCTGGACTACGCGCAGAGAACGGCTTTTTTTTTTTTTCCACAGTGGAATTTCCGTTGGAAAAACTGGACCACCATGTGGTGCTGCGGGTTCCAGGCCGGATACGCTTTGCAGTTTTTACGCAGCGTATCCGGGTCGTGGGAACCCGGCCTTACAGGACAATCTCCACCTACGGTAGATCAGTTTCACACAAAATGTATATAATAACTAGGAGTCAAGTTAAATTATAGTTTATTTCACTATCATACAAAACCTGTGGGCAACGGATTATGAAGGCCAGAATACAAAAAAGGCAGAGAAGTCCATTTTTACGAACAAAAGGGGCTGTGGATCGTTCATAGCAGCTGACTGTATACGGGTATCGGTGGTCCGACCCTCCACATAGCAGCTGACTCTATACGGGTATTGGTGGTCCGACCCTCCACATAGCAGCTGACTGTATACGGGTATCGGTGGTCCGACCCTCCACATAGCAGCTGACTGTATACGGGTATCGGTGGTCCAACCCTCCACATAGCAGCTGACTGTATACGGGTATTGGTGGTCCGACCCTCCACATAGCAGCTGACTGTATACGGGTATCGGTGGTCCGGCCCTCCACATAGCAGACATTAGATGTATTTATAAATGATTTTCTCTTCCACAGTTTGCAGCTCCAGCTTCACCGGACATTTGTACAGGTAGGACAGCAATTCTTCGGTGTAGCCAGTCAGGAAGTAGAACTTCTGAGCAGGCAACTTGCGTATTAGTATGGCACATATGACAATGAGGTTGGCACGGCGCTTGATCACAACTTCATTGGCCAGGCAGCCATGGAACGTGCCAAACATAAATCTGCGAATATAGACATCTTCTATGGTGCGCTCTGCTGCGCCTTCCTCACTGTCTAGGTTACCTGAAAGAGAACCAGAAGAGACGCTGACCGTGCGCAAGCACCAAACAGTAACTGCAAAATAGCCAAAAGCAGCTATTACCGTCATTTCAGATCTCACAACTGCCTAGAAGGGATCATAATGTAAAGTTGTAGATCAAAAAACACAAAGCAGCGTAACAGGACATTATACATAGAGCATTACACATAATCTGGGGGATATTGTGGCTGGCACTGTCTGAGGGAAACTACAGAGCACTGTGGCTGATACTCACAGTTAAAGCAACATACCTGTGACCATATGCTTTTAAAAGGCCAAGGAAATGTGGAACCCCAGCTGCTGCAGAACCTCTGAGATTACCTCTACACATATATATATATATATCTCCATACACATACAGGTCCTTCTCAATGAATTAGAATATCATCAAAAAGTTTATTTATTTCAGTAATTCAATTCAAAAAGTGAAACTCATATTATATAGATTCAATACACAGAGTGATCTATTCCCAGCATTTTTTTTCTTTTAAGGGGAATGTGTCGCGAATGTAAAAAAAATGTTAAGTTAATTTTTTAATTTTTTTCCACATGGTGGGAAGTATTAAAAATTAAATAATAATTCTACATGTTTTCCTATGTTTGCCACCAGAGGGAGCACTTCCCAGAATTACAGCAAGGTGAATAAGGGAAAGCAACCTGACTCACAGCTGCGGTAAATGTGGAAAGAAATCTCACCCCCCCTCCCTCCCCTCCTACAAGCCAGGAAAAGGTGTCTTCAAATTGCTAAGCAATGTCCGGCTCCCATTTTGGGAGAGCTTTTACAATGCAGCTGGTAGAGGCTATAGGACACACCAAATGGCTAAGAATGATGAAAGTCAGAAGGGAAGCCCCTGTGGTGAATGACTTTTCAGTTGACAGGTTCACACGGCGTGTATTTGACGCGGGTTTTTTTGGCGCATTTTACGCGCCAAAAAACGCATCAAAAAACGCTTGATTACGCTTTTCATTTACATAATTGGTAAAGCGCGCTGTTAGTACATACAACGCGCGTTCTTAAAAAACAAGCCATGTCATCTGCTGGTGTTGGTCCTCTGTGTTATATCAAGTCCAGAGTCAGCGCAGCCGTCCAGCAGGACATTTCCCAGCACTTCATGCTTCCCTCTGCTGACAAGCTTTATGGAGATGCTGATTTCATTTTCCAGCAGGACTTGGCACCTGCCCACACTGCCGAAAGTACCAATACCTGGTGTAATAACCACAGTATCACTGCGCTTGATTGGCCAGCAAACTCGCCTGATCTAAACCCCATAGAGAATCTATGGGGTATTGTCAAGAGGAAGATGAGACCCCAGACCCAACAATGCAGACGAGCTGAAGGCCACTATCAAAGCAACCTGGGCTTCCATAACACCTCAGCAGTGCCACAGGCTGATCGCCTCCATGCCACGCTGCATTGATAACACCTCAGCAGTGCCACAGGCTGATCGCCTCCATGCCACGCCGCATTGATAACACCTCAGCAGTGCCACAGGCTGATCGCCTCCATGCCACGCCGCATTCATAACACCTCAGCAGTGCCACAGGCTGATCGCCTCCACGCCGCATTGATAACACCTCAGCAGTGCCACAGGCTGATCGCCTCCATGCCACGCCGCATTGATAACACCTCAGCAGTGCCACAGGCTGATCGCCTCCATGCCACGCTGCATTGATAACACCTCAGCAGTGCCACAGGCTGATCGCCTCCATGCCACGCCGCATTGATAACACCTCAGCAGTGCCACAGGCTGATCGCCTCCATGCCACGCCGCATTCATAACACCTCAGCAGTGCCACAGGCTGATCGCCTCCATGCCACACCGCATTGATAACACCTCAGCAGTGCCACAGGCTGATCGCCTCCACGCCGCATTGATAACACCTCAGCAGTGCCACAGGCTGATCGCCTCCATGCCACGCCGCATTGATAACACCTCAGCAGTGCCACAGGCTGATCGCCTCCATGCCACGCAGCATTGATAACACCTCAGCAGTGCTACAGGCTGATCGCCTCCATGCCACGCCGCATTGATAACACCTCAGCAGTGCCACAGGCTGATCGCCTCCACGCCGCATTGATAACACCTCAGCAGTGCCACAGGCTGATCGCCTCCATGCCACATTGAGAACACCTCAGCAGTGCCACAGGCTGATCGCCTCCATGCCATGCCGCATTGATAACACCTCAGCAGTGCCACAGGCTGATCGCCTCCATGCCACACCGCATTGATAACACCTCAGCAGTGCCACAGGCTGATCGCCTCCATGCCACGCCGCATTGATAACACCTCAGCAGTGCCACAGGCTGATCGCCTCCATGCCAAGCTGCATTGAGAACACCTCAGCAGTGCCACAGGCTGATCGCCTCCATGCCACGCCGCATTGATAACACCTCAGCAGTGCCACAGGCTGATCGTCTCCATGCCACGCCGCATTGATGCAGTAATTCATGCAAAGGAGCCCCGACCAAGTATTGAGGGCATATACTGGACATACTTTTCAGTAGGACGACATTTCGGTATTAAAAATCATTTCTGAAATTGGGCTTATATAATATTCTAATTTTCTGAGACACAAAGATTTGGGTTCCCATAATCCTCAACATTAAAAGAAAAAAAATGCTGGAAATAGATCCCTCTGTGTGTAATAAATCTATAGAATAGGAGTTTCACTTTTTGAATTGAGGATATTCTAGTTCATTGAGAAGGACTAATATATATATATATAGGCCAGCAAAGGTATAGGGCAAGTAACAGCACCAGAACTTCAAAACTGATGGAGAGATGTTGGTTTATTCACCAGAGTGAGCGACGTTTCGGTTCACATCTGAACTTTTCTCAAGTGAGTGGCGCATACGGCTGATAGTCATCATTTTTTTTTTCAAAATTGCGCTTTTATTGCAGTTTGTATACTACTTTTTTGCATGTTACTGCAGCACCCCATATAGATTTATTTCTTACATAGTGGTGCCCATACGTCCCCATCTTCATCTTTATTGCAGTTTGTGCCTTTTTTTTTTCTAGAACAAGTAATACATATTGGAGAGTTGTAGAACTTTTCATTAAAGCTGTAATTAATGTTTAACCCCTTCCCGCCGCAGCTATTTTGCGGATTTTCGCTTTTCTTTCCAAAAGCCATAACTTTTTTATTTTTCTATCAATATTGCCAGATGAGGGCTTGGTTTTTGCGGGACGAGTTGTTGATTTTCACTACACCATTTATTGTACCATATAATGTTGTGGAAATTTATGTAGAGCCATAACTTTATTTTTACGTCGATTGACCGGTATGAGGGCTTATTTTTTGTGAGGCGAGCTGCAGATTCTATTGGTACATGAGACTTTTTGATCACTTTCTATAAAAAAAATTTGTGGGAGATGAAGTGACCACAAAACAGCAATTCTGAAAGTTTTACATTTTTATGGCATTCACTACGTGGACTAAATAATGATATATGGTAATAGTTCGGACTTTTACGGATGCATCGATACCAGTTATGTTCATTTTTTTACATTGTGCTTGAGGACATTGTGCTAGGGGACTTGAACCAGCGATCACTGGATCGATTGCACGATATACGGCAATACTAATGTATTGCAGTATATCGTGATAGTGACAGTCTCCTATGAAACCTTGCCGGAGGCTATAGACCGTGGCATTTGACAGGTTAAGGGTATGTGCACACACACTAATTACGTCCGTAATTGACGGACGTATTTCGGCCGCAAGTCCCGGACCGAACACAGTGCAGGGAGCCGGGCTCCTAGCATCATACTTATGTACGATGCTAGGAGTCCCTGCCTCGCTGCAGGACAACTGTCCCGTACTGTAATCATGTTTTCAGTACGGGACAGTTGTCCTGCAGCGAGGCAGGGACTCCTAGCATCGTACATAAGTATGATGCTAGGAGTCCGGCTCCCTGCACTGTGTTCGGTCCGGTACTTGCGGCCGAAATACGTCCGTCAATTACGGACGTAATTAGTGTGTGTGCACATACCCTAAACTAGCAGAATCATGCTCGTTACCCGCAAGTGTCGGCTGTAACACACAGCCGACACGCTCGTTCTATGGAGCGGGCATAGCTTGTGAGCCCGCTCCAAACTCCCGCACCAGACGTGCGCCTTATACATAAAACGGATGTCAGGAAGGGGTTAAAGAGGAACCGGAGATCCATCTGGTAGGGATTATTTTTTTTAAACTAGTGCATGTAAAAAGTGGAGGCGTTGCATAGCAACAAGTCAGATTGCAGCTCTGGAAGCTATACACTGCAGCATGAATAGCAATAATGGGCAATGAAACCCTCCTGATGTGTCGACAGCAGAGACTGCCGCCCATTTAATGGCACCTCTTTTATCTGGATTTCTACTTTGAGTTCCGGTCAATTCTGTCATCATGAAGAATTCCTGATCCTACAAGAGCTGTCTTCCTTATCCCTAACATTCCCTCGTGACTGAACAAAGTGCCCTGTCCCTTTTCAGATTTCACATGTACAGTATATCGTCTAGTTATAAAGATCGTACTTGTATGAAGAGAAAGCCAGCCCTTCCGGTGGGCGATGTAATGCGGGGGATGTGCCTCCTCATAGGTTACGGGTTTGTCTCCTTTACCCACACGTACACGAGCTGCGCGGTTCTACAAACAAAAACAGAAGGCTTGAAATATACAATACAAATTGTCTTAACCTGTAGTTGAGAAGACCAATGTCCACCCATTATAGGGGGTGTGGGAGATTAGAAAAAAAACAAGTGTCACCCTTTTCATGACATATCCGTCAAACGGATACCTTTATAGCCTATAGACATGTTCTTGGCGCTTCCTCAAAGTGGCCATACATCCGTTAAATGTTAACTTTTTTTTTTCTTCTTTAAACTGGATGCCTCTGGATAGAAAAGCCTAGTTGACAAATTTATCCGGCAAAAAAAGGTATACTCTACTTATACTGCCCGGCGGAGGCCAAAACGACAATCTTTAGGCGTCCGTCGGTATAATGGGAGCCTGTGCGTACGTTTGACGTATATGCGCCAGAAGCTTTTCGAAAGCTTACCGGGAAATCGCAGTGTGAAAGGGGCCTAACTGGTAAATGAATGGAAATATTTTCTTCACTATATACCACACGTAGAGAAATAAAGACAGTGTCACTTTTGTGCTTACCTTTAAACAAACTGCGCTCGTCTGAATATAGCGAATCTGAGAATGGCGCGGGAAAACGACTTCTAGTCCTCCAAGAAAAACCTACAAATAAAAATTAAATGAATATTTAGCTTTGCTGTTTGTTAATCTCCTGTGAGTATAGGAAAGTATATCCTCTTTATGGACGTTCTGCTGTACTTTTTGCGAGTGGTTGACAATCTCCAATGATCCCATTTATTTCTATTAGGAATGCTTGGCGTACATGCAAAACTTTACCATAGTCAGCAGCAAATGATTGGGAAAGTTACGTGCGCTGGATTCATCATGGACGACGTGTCATTACACCCCGATGGCATATATATGAGAAAGAAAGAGTCATAAGCTATGTATAAAGTACAAAAGACAATTTTATTTCATATAATTACATATAATTTACATAAGTAATTTGATAAAAACATGGCGAGGTTTGTAAAAAGAAGAAATATGCCTGTGGGTCACATTTGGAAAGTATACGACCATGGGCACACTAGTATAGTAGAATATGGGTGACACAGGAGCATACAGGTATATAGTATAATGGTAAGTATTTATAAGAAGTAAACTGCTATTTTTCAAGTTTGTAGCTCACATTAATGTGTCACCATCATCCCAGAAGAGGGAAGATAGATCATCCAGGGAGAATCACTCATTGCTCAAATGCACAGCTAGCAATTTAATCAGCACTACTGATGTTCAGGGGAAAGGAAATTTTGATGTCAAAAAAATGAAAGTGCCGTGCAGGAAAATCCCCAATGATAGTACAAAGTGCCATCCAATCTAAAGAGTCCAAAGACTTATTGTCCTAACTGCACTCTGTGTGCAAAATATGCATAATATGCACGGCTACTACTCCGGAGTCACCAGATAGAGCCAGAGAGCGTACACTCACCCATGGTTGAAAAACATAAAGGTCGTGATCCACAGACAGTGAAAGGCCACCCCAACGCGCGTTTCGCTGTATCAGCTTCCTCAGGGGGTCTGATCTAGCCTATATCCTGTCCACCCTTTTATATTGTCCCACGGCCCGGATCGCAGAGAAGGAGAAGGATAGGAGAGAGGTTCCGGGTGTCAGTCCTCATCACAGGTCCACGGCGCATGCGCGGGATTGTTGCGTAGACCACGAGAACTCGGTCACCAGTCATCACGCCCCGTCTGCGCACGCGCGTCTCCAAAGACGCGTCTCCATGGAGATCGCGCAAGCGCAGAAAGGCGTATAGAAGAGAGGGGACCGAGTCACGCGTCCAGCATCCCTGCTCATGCGCAACCCCAATGATGTGGTCTGTATATGGTTAGGTAAATCTATCTTTAGATGGACGGCACCCCGTCCCCAGGAAAAAAACCCCGAGACGAACCCGGAACGGCACATACAGGGGAAGATTGGCTATAGATGCCATGACAAATATCAAGATATTAAGATTTGATCATTAAATGATGTACATATGTTTAAAATAAAGGGGGTACTAACAGGGAATATATATATATATTATGTATATAGAATAAGTGGAGAGGGAGCAAATAATAAAAATTAGTGAAGAAATATATATTAAATTTTAAATTGTAAGACCGAGACTAATGCTCGGATATGAGAGTATCACTAGTAGGTAAAGAAAGAGAGGGGGGGGGAGACAAACAGGAAAAGAATGATGGGAAGGGGAGAAAGGGGGGGGTAGGGAAGGGGAGAGGGAAAAAAAAGGGGGGGGGAGGGGGGGGAAAGGAAGAAGGGAAGGAGAAAAGGGGGGGGGAGGGGGGAAAAAGAAAGGGTAAGGGTAACAAAAAGTGCACAAAAAAGATTGAATGAATACATGGAAAGTGTGTAAATCACTTGTGATAATATTAACTAATATGACAGTACACAAATTATACTGATAAGTGAAAAAGAGCTGAACATTATAAAGAGCATGTAATCGCAAATATATATGTGAATAAAAATATATATATATATATATATGTACAACGGAATTTATCAAGGGTCTCAAAAAAGGATGACGAGAAGAAGATATCATCCCAGCCATCTTACTTCACACTATAGAAGATATGTAATGTTGGGACATATTCTTCATTTCGTATCCAAATAATTGCTGTTCATCAGTTGAATAGTCATGTCTCAAAATGTTCCAGTATGAATCGTGATCATCCAACACGAGAAAATCCTCATAGACGAACTACGACCGGATCTGAATCTAGAGGTGGGGACAAAAGGTTAGTAACATTTTCCAGGTGGAGCAGGTATATACTAAAACATAAAATCGCCTAAAAAAACGCAGAAGATTATAGTGAATAAGAATATTCTATAAAAAGGGAGAAAAGCTCAAATTTTCATTTAGACCGGAGGGGGTCATGGTACCGAGGGTAATAATCCATCTGCACTCTTTTTGTGCTAAGATTTTGATCGCATTACCCCCTCTGACACCACAATGTACCGCGTCTATGCCTCGCACCAGAAACTTTTTTTTTTTTTTTTTCCCTCTCCCCTTCCCTACCCCCCCCTTTCTCCCCTTCCCATCATTCTTTTCCTGTTTGTCTCCCCCCCCCTCTCTTTCTTTACCTACTAGTGATACTCTCATATCCGAGCATTAGTCTCGGTCTTACAATTTAAAATTTAATATATATTTCTTCACTAATTTTTATTATTTGCTCCCTCTCCACTTATTCTATATACATAATATATATATATATATTCCCTGTTAGTACCCCCTTTATTTTAAACATATGTACATCATTTAATGATCAAATCTTAATATCTTGATATTTGTCATGGCATCTATAGCCAATCTTCCCCTGTATGTGCCGTTCCGGGTTCGTCTCGGGGTTTTTTTCCTGGGGACGGGGTGCCGTCCATCTAAAGATAGATTTACCTAACCATATACAGACCACATCATTGGGGTTGCGCATGAGCAGGGATGCTGGACGCGTGACTCGGTCCCCTCTCTTCTATACGCCTTTCTGCGCTTGCGCGATCTCCATGGAGACGCGTCTTTGGAGACGCGCGTGCGCAGACGGGGCGTGATGACTGGTGACCGAGTTCTCGTGGTCTACGCAACAATCCCGCGCATGCGCCGTGGACCTGTGATGAGGACTGACACCCGGAACCTCTCTCCTATCCTTCTCCTTCTCTGCGATCCGGGCCGTGGGACAATATAAAAGGGTGGACAGGATATAGGCTAGATCAGACCCCCTGAGGAAGCTGATACAGCGAAACGCGCGTTGGGGTGGCCTTTCACTGTCTGTGGATCACGACCTTTATGTTTTTCAACCATGGGTGAGTGTACGCTCTCTGGCTCTATCTGGTGACTCCGGAGTAGTAGCCGTGCATATTATGCATATTTTGCACACAGAGTGCAGTTAGGACAATAAGTCTTTGGACTCTTTAGATTGGATGGCACTTTGTACTATCATTGGGGATTTTCCTGCACGGCACTTTCATTTTTTTGACATCAAAATTTCCTTTCCCCTGAACATCAGTAGTGCTGATTAAATTGCTAGCTGTGCATTTGAGCAATGAGTGATTCTCCCTGGATGATCTATCTTCCCTCTTCTGGGATGATGGTGACACATTAATGTGAGCTACAAACTTGAAAAATAGCAGTTTACTTCTTATAAATACTTACCATTATACTATATACCTGTATGCTCCTGTGTCACCCATATTCTACTATACTAGTGTGCCCATGGTCGTATACTTTCCAAATGTGACCCACAGGCATATTTCTTCTTTTTACAAACCTCGCCATGTTTTTATCAAATTACTTATGTAAATTATATGTAATTATATGAAATAAAATTGTCTTTTGTACTTTATACATAGCTTATGACTCTTTCTTTCTCATATATATGCCATGCTATCAGTGAGTTTGCTATCTCATGACATTGTGGGGGTACTTTATACCAATGTGGGTTGTACCCAACCATTTACCTGTCCCTGTGAGACATCTGTTTATAATTACACCCCGATGTAAACATCGGCAGGGATTTAACCCCTTAGTGTTACCAATACGCCTTTTCACGTCGATCACTAAGGGGCCTTAGGCTAGGCTGACGCCTTTTAACGTTCGCCTAGTCTAAGTCTTGCAGCTGGAGCCGGGGCTCTGCTGTCTGATGACAGCTGAGCTCCTGCTCCAACGCCCGCGATCGAAGTTTACTTCGATCGCGGCCGGTTAACCCGTTAAATGCCGCCGTCAATAGCAACCGCGGCATTTAACTTTGTTTACAAAGGGAGTGAGCTCCCTCTGTCACCCATCGGCGGCCCGCGAATGCAATCGAGGGTCTCCGATGGGGTGTCATGGCAGCCGGGGGCCTGATAAAAGCCCCCAGGTCTGCCCTGGACATATGCCTGTTACGACGCGCCGGAGGCACGTCCTAACAGATTGCCTGTCAGATTTACACTGACAGGCAATAATGCTCTGGTATACGAAGTATACCAGAGCATTATAGCAGCGATCGGAATATCGCACAGTAAAGTCCCCTAGTGGGACTAGTAAAATAAATAATAAATGTGAAATAAAGATTATGAATAAAAATTACATTAAATAAAAAAAATTTTTTTTTCCATAAAAAGTGGTTTTATTTAGTAAAAGTGTAAAAAATAAATAAAAGTACACACATATGGTATCGCCGCGACCGTAATGACTCCATTAATAAAGTTAATATGTCATTTAAACCGCAAGGTGAACACCGTAAAAAAAAAACGCAAAAAACAATGGCTAAATTGCCATTTTTTTCCATTGCCCCCCCAAAAAGTCATAATAAAAATGAATCAATAAGTGCCATGCACCCCAAAACAGTACCAATCAAAACTACGTCTCGTCCCGCAGAAAACAAGCCCAAAAAATCACTACATTGATGGAAAAATAAAAAAGTTACGGCTCTTGGAATGCAACGATGCAAAAACAAATAATTTTAGTTCAAAAGTGTTTTAAAAGTCGTAAAACATAAAAAACCGCTACATATGTGGTATCGCCGTAATCGTACCGACCCATAGAATAAAGGTAACATGTTATTTACGTCGCATAGTGAACGGCGTCAATTTAAAAACGCATAGAACAATGGTGGAATTTCAGTTTTTTTTTATAATCCCCCCAAAAAAAGTTAATAAAAGTTAATAAAAAAATTATATGTACCCAAAAATGGTGCTAATAAAAAGTACAACTAATTCCGCAAAAAAGAAGTCCTCATACAGCTATGTAGACGAAAAAATAAGAACGTTATAGCTCTTTGAATGCGACTATAGAAAAACGTATAAAATAGCTTGGTCATTAGGGCCTAAAATGGGCTGGTCACTAAAGGGTTAAACTGAGTTATATTACAAAGCTTATTATTTTCCTATATGGGGAGCTTCAGGGGGTTTTCTAATTGTAAGACAATCCCATGTTCATATTAAAGCATTTGGACATCATAGAGATTGTCCCCCGCTCAGGACACCCATCTATGAACCATTAGTTAGGCCTCATGCACACGACCGTATTTTTTCCCACGCGTAAATACTGGCGTAAATACGGGTCCGGTGTCACACTTATTCGACCCGTTTTGCACCAGTATTCCACCCGTATTTACGGGCACGTTTTTGGCTGCAAAATTACACTGCAGTAATCGGCAGCCCCTTCTCTCTATCAGTGCAGGACAGAGAGAAGGGACAGCCCTTTCTGTAATAAAGGTTAAAGAAATTCATACTTACCCGGCCGTTGTCTTGGTGACGCTTCCCTCTTGACATCCAGCCCGACATCCCTGGATGACGCGGCAGTCCATGTGACCGCTGCAGCCTGTTATTGGTCTGTGATTGGCTGCAGCGGTCATATGGGCTGTAACGTCGTCCAGGGATGTCGGGCCGGATGTCGAGAGGGACACGTCACCAAGGCAACGGCCGGGAGACCGGACTGGAGGAAGTTCTCGGTAAGTATGAACGTCTTGTTTTTTTTTACAGGTTGCTCTATATTCTGATCGGAATTCACTGTACAGGGTGCTGAAAGAGTTACTGCCGATCAGTTAAAGAGGCTCTGTCACCAGATTTTGCAACCCCTATCTGCTATTGAAGCAGATCGGCGCTGCAATGTAGATTACAGTAACGTTTTTATTTTTAAAAAACGAGCATTTTTGGCCAAGTTATGACCATTTTTTTATTTATGCAAATGAGGCTTGCAAAAGTACAACTGGGCGTGTTTAAAGTAAAAGTACAACTGGGCGTGTATTATGTGCGTACATCGGGGCGTTTTTACTACTTTTACTAGCTGGGCGTTCTGACGAGAAGTATCATCCACTTCTCTTCAGAACGCCCAGCTTCTGGCAGTGCAGACACAGCCGTGTTCTCCAGAGATCACGCTGTGACGTCACTCACAGGTCCTGCATCGTGTCAGACGAGCGAGGACACATCGGCACCAGAGGCTACAGATGATTCTGCAGCAGCATCGGCGTTTGCAGGTAAATCGATGTAGCTACTTACCTGCAAACGCCGATGCTGCTGCAGAATCAACTGTAGCGTCTGGTGCCGATGTGTCCTCGCTCGTCTGACACGATGCAGGACCTGGGGCAGGAAGTGAGTGACGTCACAGCGTGATCTCTCGAGAACGCGCTGTGTCTGCACTGCCAGAAGCTGGGCGTTGTGAAGAGAAGTGGATGATACTTCTCATCAGAACGCCCAGCTAGTAAAAGTAGTAAAAACGCCCCGATGTACGCACATAATACACGCCCAGTTGGACTTTAGCAAGCCTCATTTGCATAAATACAAAAATGGTCATAACTTGGCCAAAAATGCTCGTTTTTTAAAAATAAAAACGTTACTGTAATCTACATTGCAGCGCCGATCTGCTGCAATAGCAGATAGGGGTTGCAAAATCTGGTGACAGAGCCTCTTTAACTCTTTCAGCTCCCTGGACAGTGACTATTTACTGACGTCGCTTAGCAACGCTGCCGTAATGACGGGTGCACACATGTAGCCACCCGTCATTACGGGAGCTCCATAGACTTCTATGGACTGTCTGTGCCGTTATTACGGCCTGAAATAGGACATGTTCTATCTTTTTCAACGGCACGGGCACCTTCCCGTAAGAAAACGGGCCAATAGAAGTCTATGAGCCCGTTATTACGGGTCGTAATTACGACCCGTAATAACGGGTGTTTTTACGGTCATGTGCATTAGTTGTATAAATATATAGTGACATCTGCAGGAAGAATGCTATTAATTCTATAGATGAGAGAAGGTAAGGCCTCTGCTGGCTCGGTTGCCTTGGGGGGGGGGGGGGGGGGGTACTTTCCAAGTAGTTATGGAAGCGGCCTCTAGTGTCCCTGAAAATGATTCTTTAATGTAGCCATGACGGCCGTGATGTGCAGACACAAATATGACTGGTTGACCCGGGTATGACGCGGAGACATGGGTATGATACAGGTATAACATATATAATAAACGTGCCCACCATGTACGATTTCATCACCACACGCAGGCACAAACTTGCAGAAGAAAATAATTGTTAATAAATATGGCGTCTGTAATACCAGCAGCCAAGCATGCAGCGCACTACAGAGATCCTGGGTTTAGCTGCCACGCCACACTGTACGTTATAATAGGGGCAGCACCTCTAGGTGACAATACCGTCCCCCTAATCATTTCCTCACAACAAAATGTTCAGACCCCCCCGGGTGCCCGCAACATCCCTGTTACCTGCAGCCGGCTCGTCGCACTACACATGGAGGCCGCCATCTTTAGAATGTACCACAGCGCTATCCGTAGGCAGGAAACAAGCACGACCTTGCCATTGAGCCACAACAGCGACACCTACAGGGCGGATTCGAGAAGGGAGCCTGGCGTTAGCAAAGGAAACCTGACGTCCTCCAAGCGACTGAATAATAGTGTATTCTGATAATATGATAACTGATATTCTGGCTGCTGCCAGAAAATAGACAACATGAAAGTACAGGAGTGAATATAATGCAGTCCATACCACAAGACCCTGGGTTTTCCTTCCTCTTCTGTCCTAGTGTTAAAAAAACCTAGTAGTGTCTGTTTCTGGGAAAGCTGGGTGACAAATAAAATAGTTGTCATTAGCGCACCTGGCGTGGTCTGACAGGAAGACGCTTACGTGCGCCGGGTCTTCTGGGTTTGGGTCTCCGATATTTTATAGCTATGGCTCTTTTCATACCAATTTTAGGCCTCATGCCCACTTCAGTTATTTTCTTCAGTGTGCTACCCGGTTTTTTTAACTGATATCACCCTGACACATTCATTTCTATGGGGCCATGCACAATTCTGTTATTTTAACGGAACCATGAGGCCGTTCCGACAAAAATAGAACAGGTCCTACTCCTGTCCGTTTTTGACGGAACACATACCTCCCAACCGTCCCAGATCCGGCGGGTCAGTCCCGGTTTCTCACCGCCCTCCCGCTGTGTGCTGCATCAGAACAGCTGATCGCTGCTGACTGCAGCAGCGATCAGAAGAAGGCAGGAGTCTTGCGGCGGTGTTCTCACTGGAATCGATGCCGGCCCGTGAGTGGACCAGTCCAGTCACCTGACCTGTCATCTGACCTCACCGGTCAGGTGACTGGACTGGTTCACTCCCGGGCCGGCATCGACACCAGTGAGAACGCCGCTGCAAGACTCCTGCCTTCTTCTGACGGATGATGGGGCTATTCACACGACCGATTTTTTGACGGCCCGGGAAACCTGGCCGTCAAAAAATGGGACATGCCCTGTTTTCGGCCGTTTACCCGGCCGCCCTGCTCCCATAGAAGTCTATGGGGCCGGGTAATACACGGACATCACCGGATGTGTCCCGAGTGACGGCCGTGTCTTCCGTCGCTCGTGCACTCTCCTCCTCCTCACAGAGCAGAGTTCATGTGAGGAGGAGGAGGAGGGTCTTTTTTTTTGCTCACTGTAGGAGTTGGAATCCCCAATCCCCTGGGGCTGGGTGGCATTGCCTGCAGGGGGCTGGGTGGCATTGCCTGCAGGGGGCTGGGTGGCATTACCTACAGGGGGTTGGGTGGCATTACCTACAGGGGGCTGGGTGGCATTACCTACAGGGGGCTGGGTGGCATTACCTACCAGGGAGGCTGTGTGGCATTACCTACAGGGGGCTGTGTGGCATTACCTACCAGGGAGGATGTGTGGCATTATCTACAGGGGGCTTTGTGGCATTACCTACCAGGGGGCTGTGTGTGGCAACAAATTTAAATTTAAATTCATCCGATTTTAAAACGGACAGGGAAAAAAACAGATGCAAAACGGGTCAAAATCGGCCGTTAAAAACGGCAACACGGCCCGGAACAGAATCGGAACAGATCATCCGACACTCGGACGGCAATGTGGCACCTACAGGGGGACTGTGTGTGGAGCTATCTACAGGGGTGCTGTGTGTGGCGCTATCTACAGGGGGCTGTGTGTGGCGCTATGTACAGGGGGCTGTGTGTGTGGAGCTATCTACAGGGGGCTGTGTGTGGCACTATATACAGGGGGCTGTATCTGACGCTATGTACAGGGGGGCTGTATCTGGCGCTATGTACAGGGGGGCTGTGTCTGGCACTATCTACAGGGGGCTGTATCTGACGCTATGTACAGGGGGGCTGTGTGTACAGCTATGTACAGGGGGGCTGTGTGTGGCGCTATCTACAGGGGGCTGTGTGTGGCGCTATCTACAGGGGGCTGTATCTGACGCTATCTACAGGGGGCTGTGTGTGGAGCTATCTACAGGGTGGCTGTGTCTGTTACTATCTACAGGGGGGTTGTGTCTGGCACTATCTACAGGGGGCCGTGTCTGGAGCAATCTACAGGGGGGCTGTGTGTGGAGCTATATACTGGGGGGCTGTGTGTGGCACTATGTACAGGGGGGGCTGTGTGTACAGCTATGTACAGGGGGGCTGTGTGTGGCGCTATCTACAGGGGTCTGTGTGTGGCGCTATTTACAGGGGGCTGTATCTGACGCTATCTACAGGGGGCTGTGTGTGGAGCTATCTACAGGGGGGCTGTGTCTGGCACTATCTACAGGGGGGCTGTGTGTGGAGCTGTCTACAGGGAGGCTGTGTGTGGAGCAATCTACAGGGGGGCTTTGGTGGATGATTTTTCCATTGACCGGTAGCAGAGTTACACAACTGGAAAAAAAAAATCCCCATCATGTAACTCTGCTACCTGTCAATTGAAAAGTCATCCACCACAGGGTCTCCCTCTTGACTTTCATTGTTCTCAGCCTTTTGGTTTGTCCTGCAGCCGCTTTCGCCGTGATGAGCAAATGTTATACCCAAGATAGGAAAAGTAACACAAAGACGATATAACCGGATCCATAATATCTGTGATATCCAGACAGTCTAGAGATCCGCAGTGAGAATGTGCGCGCGTTATTTGCAGAAGGATTTGGCCGTGATTTGATGTGTTTATGCGGAATATTGGGCGTGGTTAGGGGGCGGGACTTAAAAATTTCCCTCTTTTCCGAATTCAAAAGTTCGGAGGTATGGGAACTGTCTCGGCCATTCCATTCATTTGGTCCTTTGAAACAACGAACTGGACATGGAAGCCGTGTTTCATGGATCCGTCATTAGCGGCCATACGATGGGCAATGGAAGTGTACATGAGGCCTTAGTCTATGATTTTTCAAGACTGGAATATATCAAGATAAAATGCCAACATCATCGTGAGATGGACATACATTTGTTTCGATATTTCCGTTTTCATTTCTTTTTTTAAAAAACATGTACAAAAACCGCCACCTAAAATAGGAAACGGGTTTCAGGCTGGGTTCACACAACCTATTTTAAGGCGTAAACAAGGCGTATTATGCCTCGATTTACGCCTGAAAATAGGGCTACAATACGTCGGCAAACATCTGCCCATTCATTTGAATGGGTTTGCCGACGTACTGTGCAGACGACCTGTAATTTACGCGTCGTCGTTTGACAGCTGTCAAACGACGACGCGTAAATTGACTGCCTCGAGAAAGAAGTGCAGGGCACTTCTTTGCAACGTAATTTGAGCCGTTCTTCATTGAACTCAATGAAGAGCAGCTCAAGATTTACGAGCGTCACAGGCGCCTCGCATAATACGAGGAGGAGCTTTTACGGCTGAAACGAGGCAGCTGTTTTCTCCTGAAAACAGTCTGTCATTTCAGCCGTAAAAGCCTCTCATCGTGTGCACATACCCTTAGGGTAAGCCCAAGGTTAGGTGATAGACAAATGCTATCAAATCAGTTCACCCTGTGTTCCCAATTGTATATAGATGACCGATGTCGGAGAGCAGACACAGACACACAGTGGTTGGTCTGATGGAGTCTCTAAGGACATTCCCTCAGGCCCCTTCTTTTATTGTATAACAAAATGGGAGCACATTTTAGAGCATCATTTGATACAACACCTATCATTCCACAGTAGTTAGGCGTTGATCACCAATTACATAGTACGGTTGAAAAAAGACACATGTCCATCAGGTGCAACCAAGGGATGGGAAAGGGAAGGGAAACATTTGTACACTTAGGAGCGAATATTTTTTTGTTCTAGGAAATTATCTAAGCCTTTTTTTAAAGCCATCTACTGTCCCTGCGGTGACTATTCCATAGATTCACAGTTCTCACAGTCAGGGTATGTGCACATGACCTCTTTTGAGACGTAATGGAGGCGTTTTACGCCTCGAATTACGCCTGATAAGACGGCTCCAATACGTCGGCAAACATCTGCCCATTGCTTGCAATGGGTCTTACGATGTTCTGTGCAGACGAGCTGTCATTTTACGCGTCGCTGTCAAAAGACGGCTCGTAAAATTACGCCCGCGGCAAAGAAGTGCAGGACACTTCTTGGGATGTAATTGAAGCCGTTTTTCATTGACTCCAATGAAAACCAGCTCCAATTACGTCCGTAAAAGACACCGCAAAAAACGTGTACACGTGTAAAAACGTCTGAAATTCTGGAGCTGTTTTCTCCTGAAAACAGCACCGTAATTTAAGACGTATTTGGCGTTGTCGTGTGCACATACCCTAAAGAAGGCTTGTCGTCTATGCAGGTTGAACCTTTTTTCTCCAGACGGAGGGAGTGCCCCCTTGTTTTTTGAGGGGGTTTTATATGGAACAGGATTTCACCATATTTTTTGTATGGGCCATCAATATATTTATATAAGTTAATCATGTCCCCACTTAGTCGTCTTTTTTCAAGGCAAAATAGGTTTAATTATTTTAATCTTTCCTCATAACTTAGATTCTCCATGCCCCTTATTAGCTTTGTTGCTCTTCTTTGGATTTTTTCTAACTCCAGAGCATCTTTTCTATGAACTGGAACCCAGAACTGAACTGCATATTCTAGATGAGGCCTCACTAATGCTTTGTAAAGTGGTAATATTACATTCCCGCGAGTCCATGCCACTTTTAATACACAACAATATCCTGCTGGCCTTTGAAGCAGCTGATTGACATTGCATGCTGTTATTTAGTTTATGATTTACAAGTACACCCAGATCCTTCTCAACAAGTGACTCCCCCAGTGTATCTCCCCCTAGGACATATGATGCATGCAGATAGTTGGTACCCAGATGCATAACTTTACACTTATCACATTAAACTTCATTTGCCAACTGGACGTCCAAACACTAAGGCCCCATGCACACAACCGTATTTTTCATCAGTAATTACTGACCCATTCATGTCTATTGGCCACGGACACCTTTCAGTATTTTTACTTAGGGTATGTTCACACGCAAACTCAAAAACCTCTGAAAATACGGAGCTGTTTTGAAGGAAAAACAGCTCCTGATTTTCAGACGTTTTTTAAGCCACTCGCGATTTTCGCAGCGTTTTTCACCGTGTTTTTTTGGAGCTTTTTTCAATAGAGTCCATGAAAAACGGCTCCAAAAACGTCCCAAGAAGTGTCCTGCACTTCTTTTTCGCGGCCGTTTTTTTACGCGGACATTTTTCAAAATGGTCCCATAAAAAAACGGCCCATCGGAACAGAACGCCGTTTTTCCCATTGAAATCAATGGGCAGATGTTTGGAGGCGTTCTGCTTCAGATTTTTCAGGCGTTTATGGCCCTGAAAAACGGCCGAAAATAGGCCATGTGAACATACCCTAATGGGTGTCCGTGCTGAAAAAATGATAGAACCTGTCCTATTCTTGTCAGTAATTACGGCAAGGACTCTCCCATAGAAGTCTATTGGAGCTTCCGTAAATACGGACGGCTACGGATGTTCCATTTACGGAAGCGTTGCTATGCAACATGCTGATTACATCATTTGCATCCTACCTGTGATGACAGGGATAGGGAAACAGACAAGTGAGCCCTAATCTACCCGCCACTCAGTCCCTGCCTACTTGCAACGACCCGCCCTAGGCGACGGGGTACAACTGGGCGACGGTCCCTACACTCAGTAAGTGCACGACAGACAACCAGACAAGGAAACACAGAACAAAGGGAAACGGGGCAGTTGCCCACGGCAACATCGTGAGCAACAAGAGTAGTAAACGAGCCGAGTCAAACCAGGAGAGTACGAGGTGCCAAACGTAGAGCAGGAAAGTAGTGAACAAGCCGAGTCAAACCAGGAGTGTACGAGGTACCAAACGCAGAGCAGAAGAGTAGTCAGTAAGCCAGGGTCAATACGAAGCAGGGACAAGTAGTTCTAGAAGCTGCAGCAGGGCCAGGAAACCAACAGAGAAGAATCACTAGCAAGGAGGAACAGGAAAGGCAGGTATAAATAGACAGAGGGCGGGAGCTAGCTCCGTCTGGCCAGGCTGTGATAGGCTCTCCCACTCCTAAGCCTGCCATCCTGAGTGGTGGAAGATGGAGTCAGTCTCACAGACATAGAAGCAGGTGCAGACTGATTACCTATGGGCGTGGATACAGAAGCTGTGCCTGGCAGATCCTTAACAGTACCCACCCTTTCTAGATGGACCTGGTTTATTGGGGAAACGAAGGTGGAACCTCCTGACCAATACCCCAGCGTGAACATCCCGGGCGGGTACCCAAGTCCTCTCCTCAGGCCCGTATCCTCTCCAATGGACCAGGTACTGGAGGGAGCCTTGGACCATCTTGCTGTCCACAATCTTTGCCACCTCGAATTCCACCCCCTCAGGGGTGAGAACGAGGACAGGAGGTTTCCTCGAGGGAGCCAAGGACGGGGAGCAGCGTTTAAGGAGGGAGGCATGAAACACGTCGTGTACTCGAAAAGATGGGGGCAACTCCAGTCGGAAGGAGACAGGATTGAGGACTTCAATGACCTTGTACGGCCCTATAAACCGGGGAGCAAACTTCTTGGACGGGACTTTAAGGCGCAAGTTCTTTGACGATAGCCACACCAGATCCCCGACCATAAACAAGGGGTTAGCAGAAGGTATTCTATCTGCCTGAGTTTTTTGTATGCTCTGGGACGCCTCTAGGTTCTTCTGAACCTGGGCCCAGACTGTGCACGGCGAGGGGAATGAATGAGACCCAATCATATTGACAGTCAAAGATAAAACACCTTAAATATTGTTCTAGAGACTGATTAGTCCTCTCGGTTTGGCCATTAGTTTCAGGATGGAAGGCAGAGGAGAAGGACAGATCAATCTCCAACTTTTTACAGAAGGCTCTCCAAAACAAAGAAACAAATTGTACCCCTCTGTCAGAAACAATATTGACAGGGACCCCATGGAGACGCAGGATGTGTTTGACAAACAAGGTAGCTAACGTCTTAGCATTGGGTAGTTTTTTGAGGGGCACAAAGTGGCACATCTTACTGAAGCGGTCTACTACAACCCACACCACCGACTTGCCTTGAGATGGAGGCAAATCGGTGATAAAATCCATGGAGATATGGGTCCAAGGTCTCTGGGGAATGGGCAAAGAACGTAGTAAGCCCGCTGGTCGGGACTTGGGAGTCTTGGACCTAGCACAAACCTCACAAGCGGCGACGTAGGCCTTAACGTCTTTAGGCAACCCAGGCCACCAATAGTTTCTGGCAATGAGGTGCTTGGTACCCAGGATGCCTGGATGACCAGATAGTGCGGAGTCATGATTTTTCCTAAGTACCCTTAGCCGGAATTGCAGGGGAACAAACAGCTTGTTCTCAGGAAGGTTCCCGGGAGCTGAACCTTGATCAGCAGCAATTTCAGAGACTAAATCAGACTCAATCGAGGAAATAATTATACCTGGAGGCAAAATATAAGCAGGATCTTCCTCCGAAGGAGGGCTGGCCATGAAGCTACGCGACAGTGCATCAGCCTTAATATTTTTAGACCCAGCCCTATAGGTAACCAAAAAATTGAATCTGGTAAAAAATAACGCCCATCGAGCTTGTCTCGGGTTTAGCCTCCGGGCCGATTCTAGGAAAACCAGATTCTTGTGGTCGGTAAGGACTGTTACCTGGTGCCTAGCCCCCTCCAGGAAGTGGCGCCACTCTTCAAATGCCCATTTAATGGCTAAGAGTTCGCGGTTGCCAATATCATAGTTACTCTCCTGGAGAAGTAGGCACAGGGACGGAGATGGGTGAGGGACCTGGTACCCTGGGACAAGACAGCCCCCACTCCCACCTCGGATGCGTCAACCTCCACGATAAATGGCTCCATTTGGTTGGGCTGAACCAACACCGGGGCCGAGATAAAGCACTTCTTAAGGACCTCAAAAGCCTGGACAGCCTCAGGAGGCCAGTGGAGGAGATCAGCACCTTTGCGAGTGAGGTCCGTAAGAGGCTTAGCGATGACCGAGAAGTTAGCAATAAATCTCCTGTAATAATTAGCGAACCCCAAGAAACACTGTAACGCCTTCAGGGAGGCAGGTTGGACCCATCCGCCACAGCCTGGACCTTGGCGGGGTCCATGCGGAATTCATGAGGAGTGAGGATTTGACCCAAAAATGGTATCTCCTGCACCCCAAACACACATTTTTCGGTCTTCGCAAACAGTTTGTTTTCCCGAAGGACCTGGAGCACTTTCCTGACATGCTCAATGTGGGAGGACCAGTCCTTGGAAAACACAAGTATGTCATCAACGTACACTACAAGAAGTACCCCCAGGTAATCCCTTAAAATCTCATTTATGAAATTATGGAAGACCGCCGGAGCATTACACAACCCAAAGGGCATGACGAGGTATTCGAAATGACCTTCGGGCGTGTTAAACGCAGTCTTCCACTCATCCCCCTCTTTGATGCGGATAAGGTTATACGCCCCCCGTAGATCAAACTTAGAGAACCATTGGGCCCCCTGAACCTGATTAAAGAGATCAGGAATCAAAGGAAGGGGATACTGGTTCCTTACAGTGACCTTATTCAAGTTACGGTAGTCAATGCATGGCCTAAGACCACCATCCTTCTTCCCTACGAAGAAGAAGCCAGCACCTACCGGAGAAGTAGAGGGGCGAATGTAACCCTTGGCCAGGCATTCCTGGATATACTCTCTCATGGCTTCACGTTCGGGACAAGAGAGATTAAATATCCTACCCTTAGGGAGCTTAGCTCCTGGTACCAAATCGATAGCGCAATCGTATTCTCTATGAGGAGGTAACACTTCGGAGGCCTCCTTAGAGAAAACATCAGCAAAGTCCTGAACAAACTCAGGTAGCGTGTTCACCTCCTCAGGGGGAGAAATAGAATTAACAGAAAAACATGACGTCAAGCATTCATTACCCCATTTGGTAAGATCCCCAGTATTCCAGTCAAACGTGGGATTATGCAACTGCAACCAGGGAAGGCCTAAAACCAAATCGGACGATAATCCCTGCATCAACAGTACAGAGCACTGCTCCAAATGCATGGAGCCAACAAGGAGTTCAAAAACAGGGGTATGCTGTGTAAAATAACCATTAGCAAGAGGAGTGGAGTCGATACCCACTACCGGGACAGGTTTAGGCAAATCAATCAAAGGCATAACTAGAGACATAGCAAATTCCACAGACATGATATTAGCAGACGACCCTGAATCCATGAAGGCACTGCCGGTAGTAGACCTACCACCAAAAGAGACCTGAAAGGGAAGCAAGATTTTATTACGTTTCATATTTACGGGAAATACCTGTGTGCCCAAGTGGCCTCCCCGATGATCACTTAGGCGCGGAAGTTTTCCGGCTGCTTATTCTTACGCCTAGGACAGGTCTTCACTTGATGCTTGTCATCCCCACAATAGAAGCAGAGACCATTCTTCCTGCGGAACGCTCTACGTTGTTGGGGGGACACGGAGGCCCCGAGTTGCATAGGTACCTCCGAGTCTTCCGTGGAAGAACGAAGCAACGGAACCTCGGGAGGCATCATGGGGGAGTCAGAGGAGAAAACACATAAACGTTCACATTGTCGTTCCCTGAGACGTCGGTCAAGTCGTACCGCTAAAGCCATAACCTGGTCTAGGGAGTCAGAAGAGGGATAGCTAACTAGCAGGTCTTTCAGGGCGTTCGACAGACCCAACCTAAACTGGCACCTTAAGGCAGGGTCATTCCACCGAGAAGCTACGCACCACTTCCTAAAGTCAGAGCAATACTCCTCAACAGGTCTCTTACCCTGACATAAGGTCACCAGCTGACTCTCGGCAAAGGCAGTCCTTTCAGTCTCGTCATAAATGAGTCCGAGAGCAGAAAAGAAAAGATCAACGGAGGAAAGTTCAGGGGCGTCAGGAGCCAAGGAGAAGGCCCATTCTTGGGGCCCTTCCTGGAGCCGGGACATAATTATACCCACCCGCTGGCTCTCAGAACCTGAGTAGTGGGGCTTTAAACGAAAATAGAGCCTAAAACTCTCCCGAAAGGAGAGAAAAGTCTTCCGGTCCCCTGAGAACCGGTCAGGCAACTTTAGGTGGGGTTCAAGAGGTGAGGTGAGGGGTACTACCATGGTAGCATCAGGCTGGTTGACCCTCTGAGCCAGGGCCTGGACCTGTAGGGAGAGACCCTGCATTTGCTGAACCAGGGTCTCAAGGGGGTCCATAGTGGTGTGAGGGACCAGGGTAGAGTAGGTATATGGGCTTGTGATTATGTAATGACAGGGATAGGGAAACAGACAAGTGAGCCCTAATCTACCCGCCACTCAGTCCCTGCCTACTTGCAACGACCCGCCCCAGGCGACGGGGTACAACTGGGCGACGGTCCCTACACTCAATAAGTGCACGACAGACAACCAGACAAGGAAACACAGAACAAAGGGAAACGGGGCAGTTGCCCACAGCAACACCGTGAGCAACAAGAGTAGTAAACGAGGCGAGTCAAACCAGGAGAGTACGAGGTGCCAAACGTAGAGCAGGAGAGTAGTGAACAAGCCGAGTCAAACCAGGAGTGTACGAGGTACCAAACGCAGAGCAGAAGAGTAGTCAGTAAGCCAGGGTCAATACGAAGCAGGGACAAGTAGTTCTAGAAGCTGCAGCAGGGCCAGGAAACCAACAGAGAAGAATCACTAGCAAGGAGGAACAGGAAAGGCAGGTATAAATAGACAGAGGGCGGGAGTTAGCTCCGTCTGGCCAGGCTGTGATAGGCTCTCCCACTCCTAAGCCTGCCATCCTGAGGGGTGGAAGATGGAGTCAGTCTCACAGACATAGAAGCAGGTGCAGACTGATTACCTATGGGCGTGGATACAGAAGCTGTGCCTGGCAGATCCTTAACACTACCTCTGTTTTTACGGATCCATATATACTGATGGAATATGGATGCAATACGGACCGTATTTACGGACACCTTTCCGTATATTACATACTATGTGCAGCCACATACACAGACATTAATGTTAATCAAGTGTCCTGATAATGAATATACATGACCTCCAGCCTGGACGTCATGTGTATTCAGAATCCTGACACTTCTGAATCTTTTCTGTGAGATTCCAGCAAGCCACGTGTAATTTCGCGAGATTACGACGTAAACGAGATTTCGTTTCCCTTGCTGGAAATCTCACAGAAAAAATTCAGAAGTGTCAGGATTCTGAATATACATGACGTCCAGGCTGGAGGTCATGTGTATTCATTATCAGGACACTTGTGTATGTGGCTGCACATCGTTCTAGTAACAACGTGATGCTGCTGTGTAAATGAATGGAGAGGAGTGCATGATGCTGACTGGTCACTGATTTGTCAGCATCATACACTTCTATTCACAACGCCCAGTTAGTAAAACAAGTAAACACGCCCAGTTAAAAACACAATACACGCCCAGTTGGACATATGAAAAAAACCACGCCCAGTTGTCCATTTCAAAGCTCATTTGCATATATATAAAATAGCTCATAACTTGGCCAAAAATGAACGTTTTAAAAAAAAACAAAACGTTACTGTTATCTACATTTCAGCGCCGATCACATGCAATAGGCGATAGGGATTTGAGAATCTGGTGACAGAGCCTCTTTAACACCCGTGATGGACACTATGAATATCTAGTAATGCCCTTCGGCCTGTGTAATGCTCCTGCAGTCTTCCAGGAGTTCGTTAATGACATCTTCCGTGACCTCCTCTATGTTTGCGTTGTGGTTTTGATGACTTCTTGATTTTTTCTCCAGATCCTATGACTCATCAGAGACATGTCCGTTATGTCTTGCTGCGGTTAAGGGAGAATCGTATGTACACCAAGTTGGAGAAGTGCGTGTTTGAGAAAGATGCCCTACCCTTCCTGGGCTACATAGTGTCAAATAGAGGTCTCAAGATGGATCCTGAAAAGGTAAAGTCCGTCCTGGAATGGCTACGCCCTCAAGGCTTGAGGTCCATACAGCGCTTTCTGGGATTCGCCAATTTTTACAGACAGTTCAAAACTTCTTCTCACTAACATCTCCTATCTCTAACCTCACCAAGAAGTGCATGAATGTCAAGGTGTGGACTCCTGAGGCAGAGTCCGCATTCAATAGCCTGAAGAGCGCTTTCACGTCAGCCTCTATCCTCATTATGCAGATGTTTCTCGACAGTTCTCGTTGGAGGTGGACACCTTCTCTGTCGGTGCTGGTGCACTCCTGTTCCAGAGAGGTTCCAAGGGCAAGTCAATGGTATGTGGATATTTCTCTATGCTCTTCTCTTCCGCAGAGCACAACTACTCGATTGGGGATCAGGAGTTGCTGGCCATCAAATTGGCCCTGGAGGAGTGGAGACATCTACTAGAGGGTGCAGCTCATCCCATCCTGATTTTTACGGACGACAAGAATTTCACCTATCTTCAGATGGCCCAACGGCTGAATCTTCGTCAGGCCAGGTGGTCGCTGTTCTTTACCATGTTCCAGTTTGAGCTGCATTATCGCCCGGCAGACAAGAATGTGAGAGCTGATGCCTTGTCTAGGTCATTTGAGACAGAGGACACCATGGAGATGCCACAGAATATTATTGATCCGTCTTGCCTTGTCTCTGTCAATCCCTTGCAAGTTAGGGATGTTCCGCCAGGGAGGACCTTTGTGCGCCTGGCTGACAGAGGGAGGATCTTCCGCTGGGGACACTGCTCTAGACTGGCAGGTCACGCGGGTACCCGTAAGACCCGAGACCTGATTGTCGGTCATTTCTGGTGGCCCACGTTGCCCAAAAACATTATGGACTTTGTTTCTTCCTGCTAAGTGTGTGCAGCTAACAAGGTCGCTCACTCCAGACCTGCTGGCCTGCTCCAGCCATTGCCTGTGCCCGATGCACCCTGGCAGCATATAGCTATGAACTTTATCACTGACCTGCCTCTCTCTGCTGGATGTAGTACTGTCTGGGTGGTGGTGGATCGATTTTTGAAGATCGCCCACTTCGTTCCTCTGACCGGTCATCCTTCTGCTTCTCAACTGGCCAAGTTTTTCATCCAACACATCTTCCGCCTGCACGGCTTGCTGCAGCATATTGTGTCTGATCGGGGGGTTCATTTCACCTCGAAGTTCTGGAGACCTCTCTCCGGACTCCTAGTTGTAAAGTTGGACTTTTTCCTTGGCCTACCATCTTCAGTCCAATGGTCAGGTCGAGAGGATCAATGAGATCTTGGAGAACTACCTACGCCACTTCATCTCCAAGCAGCATGATGACTGGGTGCAGCTGCTTCCGTGGGCTGCATTCTCATATAAAAATCACACCAGCGAGTCCACAACGAATACACGGTTCTTCATTGTCTATGGCCAAAACCCACGAATTCCTCTCCCGGTCCCTGATACGTCCGAGGTGCCAGCAGCTGACACTGCCTTTAGAGACTTCCTGCAGATCTGGCAGCAGACTCGATCCTCCATCCTGCTGGCAGTCGAATGAATGAAACGGAGGGCAGACATGAGGAGAAGAGAACCACAATGCCCCCACACTTCTGAAGAAGTTTCTCTCTCGCTCTGGCCCCAAGAGGAGGGGGCGTAAGAGGGGGGATACTGTCATGGCCGTGGGCCGTCAGGCTCACTCACCTCCTGACGGCCGCAGCTATGGGTCTATGAGCGCTGGCCCCAATCTCCTCCTCGGGAGACACCAGCGCTCACCTCCGCGTACCTCAGCCGGGTACCGTAGGGTGCGCGCGCGCGCACGCTCGTGCCCTTTCTTAAAGTGCCAGCACGCACACTGCTGCCTAAGTCCAAGCCGAGCCTGTCATTGCTACTGTCCGAGCTGCCACAGGTACACTATACGAACTATAGACTGGCCGTCAAGGTGGTACGGCCCAGTGGGTCCACACACCCTACGTGACAGTGTACAATAGAAACACATCTATATGCCCCATGCACACGACCATGTTCAGTCTGTGATATACAGACCCAGGGGTAGATTAAGGGTACCATGGGCCCCGGGCACTTTTTCAAGTCTGGCCTCCTACCGAACTCTGAATACAGAACTCTGAAGACGCTGTACTGTATATATTTTTTTTTTGCAAAATCTCTTTTTATTAAACGAATAAACATAACATACAAGGGAAGACATCAAACAAAACAATACAAGTCAGGTATCAGGATATGCAAGATAAGAACATAGCATGAATACAAGTAATGGGTGTAATTACATCTCTCTGGAAATGATGTCTGATAGACATCGCAACGGAAACAACATCCTCACAAAACAAGCTACACCCCAAAATCCCCTGCACTGACATGCATCTCGGTAAAGGTACAAGATAGCTGAGACATAACACAGGGAAAGAAAACATGGTAGTAGCATCCTCCAGTGTCACGCCTTTATGTTACACTACAAAATTACATTGGTCGAAAATATGCAAACAGGACTCGACTTGAAAGGTCTCTAAATGCATAACATAATGTGAATAACAGAATGTGCAGATTTATGGATACAGTATTTATGGGTACAGTGTAGGCCAGACTGAATAATTTCATAGAGAAAATATAATACACGCGGTATACTCTCCCCTCATATACATATATCATATATCATATATCATTCCCCTTCATATCCCTTCCCCAAACAATCCAAAAATACAGAAATACATACCCCACCTAGTCTACTCATAAAAAGGAGCGGCAAGCAGATCACGTATGTTCTTGTATCCCCCCCCCCCTGACCAGCCACGGTTTCCACATCTTCAGATATCTCTCCCTTGAATGATTTATCCAGGCGGCCATTTCCTCCAATCTACATATCTGCTGTACTTTATCTAACCATAGCTCCACCGTCGGCGGATTAGGCTGTCTCCAAAAGGTAGGTACTAGCAATTTAGCAGCAGAGATCATGTGGGTCGGGAGACTGTGTACAGACGGAGTAAGATCAGGTATGGGCAACCAGAGCAGTAACAATGCAGGTGTTAGTGTAATATTTGTAGAGCAGACGGAATTTATTATTTTTTCCACCCCCCTCCAATAGCTTAACATTTTGGGGCACAACCACCAGATGTGAAGGAAGGAGCCCGGACCCTCTCGGCACCTCCAACATGAATTCTCAGTGACTAAACCTATAGAGGATAGGAAGTCCGGGGTTCGATACCAACGCGTAACCAGCTTGTATGAATTCTCTTGTATGCGTACACACGTAGAAAACCCCTGGGCGGCTTTTAATATAAACCCTACTTGCTCTTTGGAGAAAGACAAACTCAACTCCCTTTCCCACTGTCTCACAAAATGAGGTTTTTGCGAATATATCTCCAATAGAATGCCTTTATACAATTTAGACAGAACTTTAGTCAGGGTGGCCGGCAATAATATATAGTTTTCTAACCAGGTCGGGTCTACTTTTAAAGGAGTTGACTGAGATTTAAACATAGCAATGGTAGTTGTGTAATCTGCCAGTTGTAGTGCGTTTGGTTGCTTCAGGTCCTGTCCCCTAAAAACCGAGCACAAGTCAGGTGGCCCATCTGGCCCCCACAATTCAGATATTTGTACCTTATTTAAGCACCTCCAATAATCCACTGTTCTATCGGACGGTCTACCCAAATAGGAGGGCAGAACGCTCAAGGGAGCAAGGGGCGAAAGGAGCTTTTTTGACATATTTAAAGCTCTTGCCTTATCACACACTGCCATCGTTCCCCTAGTGATTGGGCTCAAGTATCCCTTTGGAGATTGCGAGGCAGAGCGAACCCATAGCAATCCAAGCATCTCTGGTCCCATGAGGGTTCTTTCCATAGCCACAGACAGAGAGGTATTACCCCCATCTGCCAGTTGCGTCCAACGGGCTAAATGGTTCGCTATAAAATATGTTTCCAGATCAGGTAAGGAGATGCCCCCATGCTCCTTCTTTTGTATCAGAAAGGAGTATGCTAATCTGGGCCGCTTAGAGTCCCATAGAAAGGATATGAACAGGGATTTGAAGTTCCTGAAGTAACTCTTTGGAACATCTATTGGTAAAGCACACACCAGATACGTAATCTGCGGAAGTATGTATGTAGCGAGTAAGTTCTTTCTGCCAAACCATGACAGAAACGGTAGTCTTATGGATAACAATTGCTTACGGATCTTGGCAAAGAGGACTTTATAATTGAGATTGAAAAGCTCCCTCAGGTCAGCGGGTATCATAACCCCCAGAAATTTTATAGCCCTGGGTGGCCACTTAAATGGGGTGCTACTTTGCAATTTAAAAATGATCCGGGGGGAGACATTAATATTTAACGCTTCCGACTTGCTGAGATTTATTTTGAGATTAGAAACAAAACCAAACTCGTCGAACAACGTCAGTAGATGCGGCAGGGCCAACAACGGGTTGGTGATGAATAGAAGGAGGTCATCGGCAAACGCTGCAATTTTGTGCTCTACCGCCCCCACCTTCAATCCTTTGACCTCTTCATGCTGTCTAATATGTAGTAGTAGTGGCTCTAGGGCCAAAATAAAAAGAGCCGGGGAGAGGGGACAACCCGGTCTGGTACCATTTTTTATTAAGAAAGTGGCAGACAATATTCCATTTACTCTAATTTTGGCTGAGGGCTTTGAGTATAAGGAGAATATAGCACGTATAAAGGGCAGGGGAAACTTAAATTTTTCTAAGGCACTCTGAATAAACCTCCAGTCGACCCTATCGAAGGCCTTTTCAGCGTCAGTTCCCAAAAGGACAAGAGGAACCCCCTTCCCTCGCGCAAGGTGAATCGCATTTATCACTCTAGTGATATTATTCTTCCCTTCCCGCCGCGGGACAAAACCCACTTGCTCCTCTGCTATCAATTTCGGTAAAAATGTAGCTATTCTGCTAGTCAATAGTTTGGCCCACCACTTTACATCAGTGTTTAACAGTGAAATCGGCCTATAGCTTGCACAGTCGTCAGGACTCTTTCCTTCTTTTGGGATGAGAGTAATGAAGGCTTCCAAAGCCTGCGGCGGGAGGGACGCACCACTTAGGAGAGAGTTACACACCTCCAAAAAAAATGTGGGAGAAGTATGCTACAAAATTTTTTGTAATACGTAATGGGCAGGCCGTCTGGCCCTGGACATTTCCCCGAGGGGATGCTAGTTAAACTGGTCTGCAGTTCTTCTATTGTGAAGGGAGCCAACAAGGATGCATTTTCATTGTCTGATAATTGGGGAAAAGTCAGCTTGCTGAGAAAGGACCTAACCGCCACATCCCTGTCTACATGTGCTGAGGCTAATGGGCTCGTTGAACCTTGAGCATCTAAGTTGTATAAGTTAGCGTAGAACTGTCTAAAGGCTTCGGCCACCTGTGGAGTGGTAGAAACCCGCTGACCCGAGGCAGTCCTAACAGAGGACACAAAGGATTTCTCCGTCTGTGTCTTAAGCATTTTGGACATCAATTTTGAGCCCCTATCCCCATGCAAGTATATACGACATTTGAGTCTCTGGAAGGATCTTGCCGCCTGTACATTTAGCATATCTTTAAGTTGATGACGTAGGGAGTCTAAGTCCGTGCGTAAGGGAGCTGTCAAGGTTTGCTGATGCAGTCGTTCAAGAGCCGATATCTGCGCCAGCAAAGACTGCAATTTCTTATTCCTGTCCCTCTTTAAGCGAGAGCATAATGCAATAAATTCCCCTCGGATAAATGCTTTATGGGCTTCCCATACTACTGGCACTGCTACATCAGGTGTACTATTCAGACGAAAATATTCCTCCAATTTTGCTCCCATGGCCCCCGCGTGAACCTCATCTGAGAGTATCGTGTCGTTGAGCCGCCAAGACCAGGATCTGAACGTCAGGTCTCGAACGTGTATTTTAGCTAACACCGGGGCGTGATCTGAAACTGTAATATGCCCTATAGAGGCCGACTGCAAATTTGAAAGGTGCGGCGTAGACATAAAGATGTAGTCTAGTCTGCGATATACTTTATGTCGATGGGAATAAAAAGTATAGTCTCTCTCCTGTGGATGAGAGAGTCGCCATACATCAGTTAGTTGGCAATTGTACAACATCAGTTTAAGTTTGTGCATAGCTCGATGAGTGAACACACGGGCGGCCGATGTAGAGTCAAGATCAGATTCCAGCGCCACATTTAGATCTCCTCCCACAACTAACATCCCATCCCCAAAACCCTTAAGTATACGTAATGTCCTCAGCAACCACGGAATCTGTTTATCATTCGGGGCATATAAAAATGCTAAAGTCATTTTGGTGTTGCAGAGAGAACCCTTAAGAAAAATATATCGGCCTTCCGAGTCAACCTTTGAGTTTTCTACTTTAAATGGAAAATCTTTATGAATACCAACAGTCACACCTCTAGAGGCCGATGTATGGGTACTATGGAACCACTGGCTGTATAAGGACAGCGGTAAGCGGTAGCCGCTCATGGCGAAAATGAGTCTCTTGCAACATCAAGACGTCTGGCCTATCCTGTCTAAGCATTTTGAAAACCTGAGACCTCTTTTGCGGCGTACCAAACCCATTTACATTTAGTGTCAAGAAAGTAATCGGGGCCATGACCCATTCAAAAAACAGTCAGCTTCATAATACCATGTAGGCGTGAACACCGGATAGATGCAGAACACACATAGAACTATATACAAAAGAAAGAACAGATAAAGATGTAGTGAGGCAGCGACATTCCAGAGGAAAAAGGTGGTTAAGGGGGGACCTCCCATTCCACAGAGGATGTCCCTTGTCTTAAAATGTCGCGGCCCGACTATAGAGTTGCGGGGGGGGGGGTGAAACGAGGAAACCAACCTCATTCAATGTTAAGAGAGAACACAGACTTCTATATAAGCTACAAATCTTGTGCACTAGAAGGAGGGTGAACATAATAATGAACATCATAATAACACAATGGTAAAGCATAAATCTTCCAACATCTTTGCCAACAAATAAAGGATATGCAGTGGTCAAATCCCCTCTAGCGGGGACCCCGAACGGGCTCAGGGGGCTTCCAGATGATCTTCAAACCCTCTCCTGGAGTTGTTACGCGGGGCTTTAAACTTCTGGGGTTTCTGCCAAGTGTGCGGATCAGCAATCTCGCATGCAGGGACATCTCTCTGTATCGGCATCCAGTCCGGTATGTCGATTTTCTCCATGCCTATTTTCGGCCAGGCTTTAGCGAGATCCTCTGGCGTCCTGAAGGTAATCTGTCGACCCTCCCGCAGAATCGCCAGGCCAAATGGGAACAGCCATCGTATGGGTATCTTCCTTAGCCTCAAGGCTTCGGTCAAGGGCTTCAGCAGCCGTCGCTTGGCCAAGGTGCTGGCAGCTAGGTCTTGGAAGACCAGTATCTTATTATCCTCAAACGCCAAGTCGGGAATCACTCGTGCGGCCGAGAGAATGGCAGCCGTGTCTAAAAAATTGAGCAGGCCGCAGATAACATCTCTGGGAGGTTCGTCTCGAGACGGCTTAGGTCGTAGTGCTCTGTGGGCTCTCTCAATGATGACCTGCGCCGCTTTTTCTTGTCCCAAGATGGTCGAGAAAATGATCTTTACCGTTGGCAGAATCTCCTCCGTGGATACCGTCTCTGGAATGCCTCTCAGCCTAACATTTTTCCGCCTGCTGCGATTCTCCTGATCTTCCAGCTGTAGGTAAGTGTGGTTTAGATGGGAGAAATGCGAAGCCACGGCCCCTTTCACGGCCTCCACTTGTTGAATAATGGCGGATTGAGTGTCCTCCAATACTGCCACTCTTTGCCCCACGTGCTGTATGTCCGTTTTGATGGAAGACAATTCCTTTAGGACTGGGGACATCGCACTAGCCAATGCTTTTTTCAGGAACGCTCTAGTAATGGGTAAAGGATCTGACCCACCTCCCGCATCAGAGTGCGTACAGGAGCTTTCTTCGTCGGAGTCATCACCTCGGCGTGTTTCCGGCGGGATTGATTTTTCCGGCGCCATCTTGCTTTTCCCGGCCGGGGAGAACTGCTTTTGTGGAGGAATTTCTCCATCTCCGACTGCGCCTTACCGGCTTTCGGCGTCCCCCGGGAGTCACTCGATTTGTTCCGACTCGTACGGACCATTGTCTTGTAGTTAACAGCCATCCAGCCTTGGAAATCTGCGTCTCAGTGAGGAGCGCCGGGATCAAGCGACCATCTCACAGTGCGGTTAGCTCCGCCCCTGTACCGTATATATTTGCAGATGTCAGTTTAGGTGGCCACAGATCTGGCATGGTTTTGAATTTTCTGTAAAAGCAGAATGAGCCATACAGAAGAGAGAAAGCAAAATACTTTGAGACCTAAAGAGTCAGGAGTTTTAAATTGTTTATGGTTTCCACAAAAAAAATTCGCTGTGCGGGAATATAACCTTAACTCCTTAATGACCGGGCATGTTTGTACCTTAATGACCAAGCCAGATTTGTCAAATCTGGTATGTCTGACTTTATCAGAGAATAACTGTGTGAAAGTTTTGAATATCCAAGTAATTCTGACATTGTTTTTTCGTCACATGTTGTACTTTATTTTAGTGGTAAAAGTAGACTGATACGATTTGCGGAAATTAATTAAAAAATAGAGAAATTGAAGAAATTTTGTAAAAATTATCATTTTTCCCTATTTTTAACTGCAATATGTCACATATGTACACACATACTGCACAATTTTTTTAATTAAATATATATTTCCATCTCTTTACTCTATTTTGGCAGCACTTTTGGAAAAAAATTTTTTTTTTTTAGCAATTTGGAAGACTTACAAATTTAGTAATCATTTTATACATTTTGAAGTACATTTTGTTTTCCTGCACCAAGCCAGGTTTTCAGAGGCTCATAGGTGTCAGAATGGTGGAAACCCCCATAAGTGACACCATTTTGAAAACTACACCCCTTAAGGTATTTATTAAGGGGTGTTGTAAGTATTTTGACCCCACAGTTTTTTTGTAAGAATTCATGCAAAGCAGGCGTAAAAAAATATAATTTCACTTTTTTCATAAAAGTATCACTTTGAAGACCGATTTCTTTGTAAAGCGACCATGAGAATGAAGAAACACACCCAAAAATCTATCACCCTGTTTCTCCTGTTTTCAAAAATGCCCCCATTGTGACCCTAATGCATTGCTTGGACACACGACAGGGCCCGAAAGGGAGGGAGCACCCGGAGGCTTTCAGGACTCATATTTTGCTTGAAAATGTTTTAGGCCCCACTGTACATTTGGAGAGGTTTTGAGCTACCAGAGCGATAGAATCTCCCCATAAATGACCCCATTTAGAAAACTAGACCCCTTAAGGTATTTATCTAGGGGTGTAGTGCGTACTTTGACCCCACAGTTTTTTGCTAAATTTAATGCATAGCAGGTGAAAAAAAAACAAAAAACACTTTTTTCATAAAAGTATCACTTTGAAGACCGATTTCTGTGTAAAGCGACCATGAGAATGAAGAAACACACCCCAAAATATATCACCCTGTTTCTCCTGTTTTCAAAAATGCCCCCAATGTGACCCTAATGCATTGCTTGGGCACACGACAGGGCCCGAAAGGGAGGGAGCACCCGGAGGCTTTCAGGACTCATATTTTGCTTGAAAATGTTTTAGGCCCCACTGTACATTTGGAGAAGCTTTGAGCTGCCAGAACGATAGAAACTCCCCATAAACGACCCCATTTAGTAAAACAAGACCCCATAAGGTATTTATTTAGGGGTATAGTAAGTATTTTGACCCCACAGTTTTTTGCTAAATTTAATGCATAGCAGGTGAAAAAAAAAAAAATGTCACTTTTTTCATAAAAGTATTTCTTTGAAGACCGATTTCTTTGTAAAGCGAACATGAAAATGAAGAAACACACCCCAAAATCTATCACCCTCTTTCTCTTGTTTTCAAAAATACCCACATAGTGGCCCTAATGCGTTGTTTGGACACACGGCAGGGCCCCAAAGGAAGGGAGCACCCGGAGGCTTTCAGGACTCATATTTTGCTTGAAAATGTTTTAGGCCCCACTGTACATTTGGAGAAGCTTTGAGCTGCCAGAACGATAGAAACTCCCCATAAACGACCCCATTTCTAAAACTAGACCCCTTAAGGTATTTATCTAGGGGTATAATTAGCATTTTGACCACACAGGTTTTTCGCTAAATATATTGGAATTAGTCTGTAAAAATTAAAATGTACTTTTTTTCTGAAACAACATATACATTTTTATTATTTACAAGGAATAACGAAGAAAATGCACCCCAACATTTGTAAAGCAATGTCTCCCGATTACGACAATACCCCATATGTGGTAATAAACTGCTGTTTGGACCCACAGCAGGGCTCAGAAGGGAAGGAGCGCCATTTGGATTTATGATTTTGCTGGAATGGTTTTCGGTGCCATGTCGCATTTGCAATGCACTGGAGGGACCAAAACAGTGGAAACCCCCCAAAAGTGACCCCATTTTGGAATAACCTTCAAGGAATTTTTCTAGGGGTATAGTGAGCATTTACACCCCACGGGTCTTTTGCAGAGTTTATTAGAATTAGGGCGCGAAAATTAATATCAAATTTTTTTCCACTAAAATGTTGAATTTTCTCATTTTCACAAAGGATAAAGAAGGAAAAAAACAACCATTTTTTATAAAGCAATTTCTCCCGAGTACGGAAATACCCCACATGTGGTCATACGTTTTTTCATTAGAAATGAATTAACCCTTTCAGGACTGATCCATTTTTTGCTTTCTTATTTTAGATTTTCACTCCCCGCTTTCCAAGAGCCATAACTTTTTTATTTTTCCATCAATAGAGTGGTGTGAGGGCTTATTTCTTGCGGGAGGAGCTGCAGTTTTTATTGGTACCATTTTTTTGGTACATAAAAAGAGATTCAAAAGTTGTATTACATTTTTTTTTTAGAGCGAAGGTGACAAAAAAAAATAAAAAAATGCGATTTTGGCGGTTTCAATTATTACATTTTTTTAAGGTGTGCACTGTGCAAATTAAATAATGGTATATTGTAATAGTTTGGACTTTTACGGACGTAGCGATACCAATTTTGTTCATTTTTTTACATTACTTTAGAAGAAAAATGCGAAAAGGTGTTTTGTTTTTTTAACTTAGAAAAAAAAAATTCTCACTACTAATAACTATAATTCTTCTACACATTTTATTATTCAATCCCCTTAGGGGACTTGATCCAGCGATCATTGGATCACTGGTACAATATACTGCAATACTAATGTATTGCAGTATATTGTTATTCTTACAGGCTTCTGTAACAGAGCGATCGCTGTACCTGTCCGTTAGTACCGAGGGGACCTGCTGTAATACACAGCCGACACCCGCAGCGTATGGAGCGGGCACAGCACATGAGCCGGCTCCATACATCAACCGCCGCACCAGGACGGGCAATTAAGTCATAGTGCGCAAAGGGGTTAATGCGCAGCGGATGGTTCAAAGTGAAAATTGAAATTTTCCACTGATACGCCATTTTAGTGCATAATATGTTGTGCCCAGTTTGTGCCACAGAAGACAAATACCTCATAAAACGTTAAGCGGGTTCTCTCGGGTATGGCGACGCCATATGTGTGGGCGCAAACTGCTGCTTGGGCACGCTGCAGGGCTCAGAAGGGAGGGACGCCATTTTGCTTTTGGAGCGCAGATTTTGCTTGGTAGTTTTTCTGTTTTTGGGTTTCGCTGGTATTTCAGTTTATAATGTGGGGGGCATGTGTAAGCTGTGCATGGTACATCAGGGTATGTGTAATCTGTGCGGAGTACATCAGGGTATAATAAGAGGGTATAATAATGAGGTAAATAAATAATAATTCATAGATATGTGGCCGGTGTTGCACTGATAAATGGCGCCCGATCTTATCCACTTTTGGACACTCTGCACATTTTGCATCGTTATATTCTGAAAGCCAGAACTTCTTTATTTTTTCACCACCGGAGCTGCGTGAGGGCTTATTTGTTGCGGGACAATCTGTCGTTTTCATTGGTACCATTTTGGGGTACATGCCATTTTTTTTTTAATCACTTTTTGTTAAATTTTTTTGCAATCCTGAGCAAAAAACAGGAATTCTGACACCGGTTTTTAGGTTTTCTTTTTGCGGCGCTCACCGTACGCTATAAATGACATTTTTACTTTATTCTGCGTGTTTGTACGGTTACGGCGATACCATATGTTTATAGGTTTGGTCCTTTTTTTAGCGTTTGCACAATAAAATGACTTATTTATAAACAAAAAAAATTTCTGTGTCACCATATTCAGAGAGCCGTAATTTTTTTATTTTTTAGTCAAAAAAGCTGTGTAAGTGCTTGTTTTTTGCGGGACGGATAGAAGTTTTTATTGGTACTATTTTTGGGAACATGCGACTTTTTGATCACTTTTTATTCTTTATTTAGGGAGCAGTGGTGACCAAAAAAATTGTGATTCTGTCGTCGTTTTTTATTGATTTTTTTTGGGGTGTTCATCGTGCGGGGAAAATAACATTACAGTTTTATAGTTGGGGTCGTTACGAACGCGGCGATACCAAATATGTGTACTTTTTTAACGTGTTCATTTTTTTCTATAATAAAAGTCTTATTATAGGAAAAAAAGCATTTTGTGTTTATATCACTTCTAACTTTTATTTTTACACTTTTCTAAAAACATTTTTATTACTTTTTTTAACTTTTTTTACTTGTCCCACTAGGGGACACTTAGTCTTGCAGCTTTGATCGCTGCTAGAGTACATTACACTACACACGTAGTGTGATGTACTCTAACTGTCATTGTGACGTGACTGTCACACTGACAGGAAGCAGAGGAGGAACGGCCGGAGGCTGTTCCTCCGAGGCTTCCGTGCATGGCAACCCGGAGGTCATTATCTGACCTCCGATTGCCGTGACAAGCATCGGTAGCCCCCACGATCACTTCGTGGGGGCTGCCGATGTGCTTCAAACCACTTAAATGCGGCGACGGCAATCCGTCGCCGCACTTAAGCGGTTAACTGCCGAAAGCAGCGGTGATGGTCCGCTGTCCGGCAAGACTGATGTCTCAGCTGTCTAGGACAGCTGTCAGCGCGGGTCTGTCACTCTGTGTTTACACAGAGTGACAGTTTGAAATGCGGACGAAAATGCACGTCCTGGTGCGGGAACTAGCAGCCGACCAGGACGTGCATTTTCGTCCTTGGTCGTGAAAGGGTTAAAGAACCTGTCTCTGTTGTTTAACCCCTTAAAGTTCAAGCCATTTTTCAATCACCGCCTTCCTAGAGCCATAACTTTTTTATTTTTATGTCAATGGAGTGGGGAGTGAAGGATTATTTTTTGCGGGAGGAGTTGTAGTTTTTATTGGCACCATTTAAAGTACCATATAATGGTTGAATTGGAATAAACTTAGATTCCACCATGGTTTTTTGGGTTTTGTTTTTACTGTATATATATTTACCTTCTCTTAAGGTAAAAGTAGATTTAACATATACTTTTACCTTAAGATAAGGTAAATATATACAGCCCCAGAACCAAGCTCAGTACATATATATATAGCCCCAGAACCAAACTCAGTACATATATACATCCCCAGAACCAAGCTCAGTACAAATATACAGCACCAGAACAAAGCTCAGTACATATATACAGCCCCAGAACCAAACTCAGTACATATATACATCCCCAGAACCATGCTCAGTACAAATATACAGCACCAGAACCAAGCTTAGTACATATACACAGCCTCAGAACCAAGCTCGGCACAAAAATACAGCAGCAGAACCAAGCTCAGTACATATATACAGCACCATAACCAAGCTCAGTACATAAATACAACACCAGAACAAAGCTCAGTACATATACACTACCATTCAAAAGTTTGGGGTCACCCAGACAATTTTGTGTTTTCCATGAAAACTCACACTTATATTTATCAAATGAGTTGCAAAATGACTAGAAAATATAGTCAAGATATTGATTTTTATTTGAAATAATAATCTTCTTCTTCAAACTTTGCTTTCGTCAAAGAATGCTCCATTTGCAGCAATTACAGCATTGCAGACCTTTGGCATTCTAGCTGTTAATTTGCTCAGGTAATCGAGAGAAATTTCACCCCATGCTTCCAGAAGCCCCTCCCACAAGTTGGATTGGCTTGATGGGCACTTCTTGCGTACCATACGGTCAAGCTGCTCCCACAACAGCTCTATGGGGTTGAGATTTGGTGACTGCGCTGGCCACTCCATTACAGATAGAATACCAGCTGCCTGCTTCTTCCCTAAATAGTTCTTGCATAATTTGGAGGTGTGCTTTGGGTCATTGTCCTGTTGTAGGATGAAATTGGCTCGAATCAAGCGCTGTCCACAGGGTATGGCATGGCGTTGCAAAATGGAGTGATAGCCTTCCTTATTCAAAATCCCTTTTACCTTGTACAAATCTCCCACTTTACCAGCACCAAAGCAACCCCAGACCATCACATTTCCTCCACCATGCTTGACAGATGGCGTCAGGCACTCTTCCAGCATCTTTTCAGTTGTTCTGCGTCTCACAAATATTCTTCTGTGTGATCCAAACACCTCAAGCTCGATTCGTCTGTCCATAACACTTTTTTTCAATATTCCTCTGTCCAATGTATGTGTGCTTTTGCCCATATTAATCTTTTCCTTTTATTAGCCAGTCTCAGATATGGCTTTTTCTTTGCCACTCTGCCCTGAAGGCCAGCATCCCGGAGCGCCTCTTCACTGTAGATGTTGACACTGGTATTTTGCGGGTACTATTTAATGAAGCTGCCAGTTGAGGACCTGTGAGGCGTCTATTTCTCAAACTAGAGACTCTAATGTACTTGTCTTGTTGCTCAGTTGTGCAGCGGGGCCTCCCACTTCTCTTTCTACTCTGGTTAGAGCCTGTTTGTGCTGTCCTCTGAAGGGAGCATTACACACCATTGTAGGAAATCTTCAGTTTCTTGGCAATTTCTCGCATGGAATAGCCTTCATTTCTAAGAAAAAGAATAGACTGTCGAGTTTCACATGAAAGCTCTCTTTTTCTAGCCATTTGGAGAGTTTAATCAAACCCACAAATGTAATGCTCCAGATTCTCAACTAGCTCAAAGGAAGGTCAGTTTTATAGCTCCTCTAAATAGCAAAACTGTTTACAGTGGTGCTAACATAATTGCACAAGGGTTTTCAAGTGTTTTCTAATCATCCATTAGCCTTCTAACACAGTTAGCAAACACAATGTACCATTAGAATACTGGAGTGATGGTTGCTGGAAATTGGCCTCTATACACTTATGTAGATATTGCAAAAAACAAACAAACAGACGTTTGCTGCTAGAATAGTCATTTACCACGTTAACAATGTATAGAGTGTATTTCTGATTCATTTAATGTTATCTTCATTGAAAAAAACTGTGCTTTTCTTTCAAAAATAAGGACCCTAAACTTTTGAACGGTAGTGTATACAGCAGCAGAACAAAGCACAGAACATAAATACAACACCAGAACCAAGCTCATTACATAAATATAACACCAGAACCATGCTCAGTACAAATATATAACTCTAGAACCAAGCTCATTACATAAATACAAAACCAGAACCAAGCTCAGTACATAAATACAACACCCGAACCAAGCTTAGAACATAAATACAGCACCAGAACAAAGCTCAGTACAAAAATATACAGCCCCAGAACCAAGCTCAGTAAAAATATACAGACCCATGACCAAGCTCAGTACATAAATACAACCCCAGAACCAAGCTCAGTGTCACATTGGGTACGTGGACGTACTGGACAGTACCGCCTTAACGGTATGGCAGCTGGCCAAAAGGACACAGGTCAAAGTCTATAGTTCGTATAGGTGTACCTGGAGTAGCTTCGGACAGTAGCAAGGCAGACTCGGATGAGACTTTGGCAGCAGGCGGACACTAGGCGTGGTGTAACAGGACAGGTGTGGTATACGGCACAGCACGACTCCAACTCGATACCGCATTTGGCCATGATAGCACGGGATACAGGATACAGGTAGCAGGAACGGGAGACACTGGGAACTGGAAGACACTAGGAGACCATTTTCAGAGACAAACTAGGGTAATGACAACAAATCTCAGGCAATTCAGTTAGGGACAGGGCCCTTATTATAATCCAGAGTGCTCTGGGAGCAATCAGCTTAATCTCACACCTGTGTGCGCTCTGGCTCCTTAAGTTTGGACTGAGCTTGCGATCGCACCCTGCTGGTCACTATGGAACAGGACGGCCACATGTGCAGACATATCAGGAGAGAAGGGCGTCGACCGGATGGAAGGAGTTTGTGGTCAGCAACCACGGAAGTTACAGTATCCCCCGCTTACACCCCCTCCTCTTGGGACCAGAACGAGAGAGAAACTTCTTAATGAGGGTAGGAGCATTGAGATTCTCTTCTGGCTCCCAGCACCTCTCTTCTGGACCAAACCCCTTCCAATCTACTAAATAAAAGGTTCTTCCTCTTACTTTTTTAGTGTCCAGGATCTCCTTAACTACAAAAGTATCTGATGAACCGCTGGGAGCCACTGCAGGAGTGGAAGTCTTGGAGTAGCGGTTCAAGATCACAGGCTTCAGCAGGGAGACATGGAAGGAGTTGGGGATCTTGAGGGTAGGAGGCAGCCGAAGCTTGTAGGAGACAGGGTTGATTTGTCGCAAAATCTCGAAGGGTCCGAGGAACCAGGGGGCAAACTTATACGATGGCACCCTAAACCGGATATTCCTGGAGGACACACAGACCTTGGTGCCTGGAAGAAACTGGGGTGGCTCTCGTCTTCTTGTGTCTGCCTTCTTTTTCATGCGCTCGACAACCAGCAGAATAGAAGATCCGGTCCGCTGCCAGATCTGTAGAAAGTCCCTGAATGTAAAGTTGGCTGCAGGCACCTTGGACGTAGTGGTGGAAACAGGGAGATGTATTCGTGGGTGTTGGCCATAGACAATGAAGAATGGGCTGGAGGCGGTGGACTCACTAGTGTGGTTGTTGTAGAGCTCAGCCCAAAGAAGCAGCTGCACCCAGTCATCATGCTGCCTGGAGATAAAGTGTCGTAGATAGTTGTCCATAATCTGATTAATTCTCTCTACTTGACCATTGGACTGGGTATGGTAGGCTGAGGAAAAGTCCAACTTCTCACCGAGGAGTCCACAGAGAGCTCTCCAAAACTTTGAGGTGAACTGAACCCCCCGATCCGACATAATATGCAGAGGCAAGCCGTGCAGATGGAAGATGTGTTGGATGAGGAGATTGGCCAGTCGAGAAGCAGAAGGTAGGCCGGTCAGTGGAACAAAAAGAGCCATTTTAGAGAATCGGTGCACCACCACCCAGAACGTACTGCATCCAGCAGAGGGAGGCAGATCCATAACAAAGTCCATAGCAATATGTTGCCAGGGAGCATCGGGCACAGGCAGTGACTGGAGCAAGCCAGCTGGTTTGGAGTGGGCAACTTTATTTTCTGCGCACACTGTGCAGGAGGAGACAAAGTCTGTGATGTCTTTGGGCAGCGTGGGCCACCATAACAATCAGGTCTCGGGTCTTACGGGCACCCGCGTGACCTTCCAGTTTGGAACTGTGTCCCCAGCGGAGAATTCTTCTTCTGTCAGCCAGACGCACAAAAGTCCTCCCCGGGGGAATGTCTCTAACTTGCTGAGGGTTGACAGGGATAATGCAGGGTGGATCGATGATATTATGTGGAGGCTCCATAGTGTTCTCTGTCCCGAACGACCTGGATAAGGCATCGGCCCTCACATTCCTGTCGGCTGGACGGTAGTGGAGCTCAAACTGTAACCGGACAAAGAACAGCGACCACCTGGCCTGACGGGGATTCAGTCATTGGGTCATTTGGAGATAGGTGAGGTTCTTGTGATCCGTGAATATCAGAATGGGATGAACTGCGCCCTCTAATAAATGTGTCCACTCTTCCAGAGCCAATTTGATGGCCTGTAACTCCCGATCTCCAATCGAGTAGTTGCATTCTGCGGAAGAGAAGAGTTTAGAGTAATAGCCACATACCATTGTCTTTCCCGTGGAACCTCTCTGGAACAGGAGTGCACCAGCACCAACAGAGGAGGCATCCACCTCCAACGAGAACTGTCGACATATGTCTGGATGATGGAGGACAGAGGCTGACGTCAAGGCACTCTTCAGGCTATTAAATGCGGATTCCGCCTCAGGAGTCCACACCTTGGCGTTCAAGCCTTTCTTGGTGAGGGTAGAGATAGGAGATGTCAGTGAGGAGAAGTTTGGAATGAACTGTCTGTAGAAATTAGCGAATCCCAGGAAGCGCTGTATGGACCTCAAGCCTTGAGGACGTGGCCACTCCAGGACGGCCTTTACCTTCTCAGGATCCATCTTGAGGCCTTGATCCAAGATGATGTAGCCCAGGAAGGGTAGAGCATCTTTCTCAAACACGCACTTCACCAACTTGGCGTACAGGCGATTTTCCCTTAACCGCAGCAGAACTTGACGGACATGTCTCCGATGAGTCATTGAATCTGGAGAAAAAGTCAAGATGTCATTAAGATAGACCACAACACAAACATAGAGGAGGTCACAGAAGATGTCATTAACGAACTCTTAGAAGACCGCGGGAGCATTACACAGGCCGAAGGGCATTACTAGATATTCATAGTGTCCGTCACGGGTGTTAAATGCCGTCTTCCATTCGTCACCCTGGCAAATCCGGATTAGGTTGTAAGTCCCCCATAGTTCTAGCTTCGACAAAATCTTGGCTCCTCGTATATGATCAAACAGTTCAGAGATCAATGGCAATGGATATCTATTTTTTACCGTGATCTGGTTGAGACCCCAGTAGTCGATACAAGGACGCAAAGAACCATCCTTTTTCTTGACGAAGAAAAAGCCGGAGCCGGCGAGGAGGACTTCTGTATGAAACCCCTCTCCAAGTTCTCCTTAACATAGGCGGACATGGACAGAGTCTCTGGAAAGGAGAGAGGATATACCCTAAGGGATGAACCAGGAACCAGCTCGATAGGACAGTCATACGCCCGGTGTAGGGGCAGCGTCTTCGCCTCTTTCTTGCTGAAGACATCCGACAATATAGAATAATGACCAGGCAATCCTGCCAAGGACCAAGGCAGAAGAGGCTGAGCCGAACGAATCTGTACCAGGCAGCGGTTGAGACACTCGGAACCCCACTGGAGAACCTCTCCAGAATTCCAGTCCAGGACTGGGGCATGTAATCGGAGCCAGGGCAGGCCCAGCAGTACAGGGTTGACAACTTTAGCCAGGACAAAGAATGAGATGTGCTCGGAATGGAGGGCTCCCACTTGGAGCCTCAGTGGCTTGTTCACAGCTACAACCGGGTCTGGCAGAGGTAGTCCATTCACAGATGCAACCATCAAAGGCCTCTCCAGAGGGGTTGTGGGCAATTGGAGAAGATCCACCATGTCTCTTCGAATGAAATTAGCAGCGGATGCAGAGTCCAAATAAACAGAGACCCGTTGCGTTTTTTCACCGGACACTATGGTCACGGGAATGGACAATTTAGACAAAAGTCCTTCTTTGCCCAGTGTTGTCTTTCCCACCAACCCTAGGTTCTGGGGCTTTTGGGGGCACAGACGCACAAGATGTGCTCCGAGGTCGCAATATAGAGTCCCTCGGTGCGTCCGCGTTGTCTCTCCTGGGTAGACAGCTTAAACTGGTCCATCCTCACAGACTCTTTTGGAGGATCAGCATCTGAGGACAGCAGGGGTTGCTGCAAAGTAGGAGCCGGGCTAGGGAGTCGTCCCTCCCGACGAGCTTCTTGGATTTGTTCTCGGATCCTTATATCAATCCGGGCGGCCAGAAGGATGAGGTGATCCAGGGTAGATGGTAGATCTCGGGCGGCAAGCTCGTCCTTAATCTCAGGAGACAGTCCCTGCCAGAATGTAGCCAGCAGGGCCTCTTTGTTCCACAACAATTCTCCCGCCAGGGTGCGGAAGTGGATGGCGTACTCACCCACGGAAGTGTCCCCCTGGCGTAGGTTCAGCAAGGCGGCGGCTGAAGATGAGACTCATCCTGGCTCCTCAAACACTGTGCAAAATGTCCATAGGAACCCCTGGAAGTCGCGGGTCTCTGGTCCTTATCTCTCCCAGGTAGGGTCCTGCCAGTGAGGAGAGAGACGATGAAAGCGACCCTTGCGCCGTCAGACGAAAATGCCCTTGCATACAGGCTAAAATGGATCTGGCACTGGCTACAAAAATCCCCTGCAGGTCTTCGCGTCTCCATCATAGCGGTCAGGAAGTGGCAAAGAGAATCGGGAATCATCACTGCCAGGAGGTGTAGTAGGAGGAAGCTTGCACATCCAGCCGATGTGCAACAATGTTCAATGCCTGGAGGAGTTTGTCCTGTCGAGACCGGAGGTCTAGCATATCCACCCGCATCTCTTGTGACGTCATCATGGTCTTGGATTTACCTGTGGGGTCCATGGCCTGAGCTTACTGTCACATCGGGCACATGGACCAACTGGACCGTACCGCCTTAACGGTATGGCAGCTGGCCAACAGGACACAGGTCAAAGTCTATAGTTCGTATAGGTGTACCTGGGGTTGCTTCGGACAGTAGCAAGGCAGGCTCAGATGAGACTTTGGCAGCAGGCGGACACTAGGCGTGGTGTAACAGGACAGGCGTGGTATACGGCACAGCACGACTCTAACTCTATACGGCACTTGACCAGGATAGCACGGGATACTGGTAGCAGGAACGGGAAACACTGGGAACTGGAAGACACTAGGAGACCATTTGCAGAGACAAACTAGGGTAACGACAGCAAAGCTCAGGCAATACAAGAAGGTGCAGGGCACTTCTTATAATCCAGGGTGCTCTGGGAGCAATCAGCTCAATCTCACACCTGTGTACGCTCTGGTTCCTTGAGTCTGGACTGAGCTCGCGAGCGCACCCTGGTGGTCACTGTGGAACAGAACGGCCGCATGTGCAGACTTCTCAGGAGAGAAGGGCGTTGACCGGATGGAAGGAGTTCGTGGTCAGCGATCACGGACGTTACACTCAGTACATGAATACAGCACCAGAACAAAGCTCAGTACATATATACAGCATCAGAACAAAGCTCATACATATATACAGCACGAGAACAAAGCCCAGTACATATATAAAGCCCCAGAACCAAGCTCGGTACATAAATACAGCACCAGAACCAAGCTCAGTACATATGTACAGTGCCAGAACAAAGCTCAGTACATATATACAGCACCAGAACAAAGTTCATACATATTTAAAGCACCAGAACCAAGCTCAGTACATATATAAAGCCCCAGAACCAAGCCCAGTACATATATACAGCACCAGAACAAAGTTCAGTACATATATACAGCCCCAGAACAAAGCTCAGTACATAAGTACAGCACCAGCACAAATACAGCCCGGTACAGAGATCATTTGAAAATTCAGTTGAGCCCTTGCCATATAAGTTGTAGGACATAAAATGACAGCTCCCAGTATAGCCTTAACAATAGTTAGGATATGTTGGAAGACACAGGTCAAAGTCTATAGTTCGTATAGGTGTACCTGGGGTTGCTTCGGACAGTAGCAAGGCAGGCTCAGATGAGACTTTGGCAGCAGGCGGACACCAGGCGTGGTGTAACAGGACAGGCGTGGTATATGGCACAGCACGACTCTAACTCTATACGGCACTTGACCAGGATAGCACGGGATACAGGTAGCAGGAACGGGAAACACTGGGAACTGGAAGACACTAGGAGACTATTTGCAGAGACAAACTAGGGTAACCACAACAAAGCTCAGGCAATACAGGAAGAAGCAAGGCACTTCTTATAATCCAGTGTGCTATGGGAGCAATCAGCTCAATCTCACACCTGTGTGCGCTCTGGCTCCTTAAGTCTGGACTGAGCTCGCGAGCGCACCCTTGTGGTCACTGTGGAAGAGGACGGCCACATGTGCAGACATCTCAGGAGAGAAGGGCGTCGACCGGATGGAAGGAGTTTGTGGTCAGCGATCACGGACGTTACACTTAGTACATGAATACTGCACCAGAACAAAGCTCAGTACATATATACAGCACCAGAACAAAGCTCATACATATATACAGCACCAGAACAAAGCTCAGTACATATATAAAGCCCCAGAACCAAGCTCGGTACATAAATACAGCACCAGAACCAAGCTCAGTACATATGTACAGCTCCAGAACCAAGCTCAGTACATATATACAGCGCAAGAACAAAGCTCAGTACATATTGTGAAGGAATAATTTCAAAATTCCATGTTTTGTATTTTGTGTCAGTATACACTGCACAGTGTGATATTAATTTTTGTCTTTTAGTTTGCCTTGTAATAGTCTGCAGATGCTCTGCAGATTACTTAAGGTATTTCTTCTTGGCAGTAAAATAGTTGCTAGAAGTAACAGTTTGGGATGGAGCTCAAGTTCAGAGGGAGGGATTCTCCCTTTGCTGATTACAATATGAGTTATGCTCTTTGTTCTGTGTCTTATAAATATACGCTGTGTATGATAATAAATTGGAGTCTTTCTTTTTGAGAACATGGTCTCAGAGTGATTTGACTCACCGAGCTCGTATATATACCTACTTCTAATTTGGAACCTACAGAAATCAAGGCATAGTGGTACCGTTGCGACCACAATATATACAGCACCAGAACAAAGCTCATACATATATAAAGCACCAGAACCAAGCTCAGTACATATATAAAGCCCCAGAACCAAGCCCAGTACATATATACAGCACCAGAACCAAGCTCAGTACATAAGTACAGCACCAGCACAAATACAGCTCGACACAGAGATCATTTGCAAATTCAGTTTAGCCCTTGCCATATAAGTTTGTACGACATAAAACAACAGCTCCCAGTATAGCCTTAACAATAGTTAGGATATGCTGGGAGCTGTTGTTTCGCAAAAAAGAACGATACACCCATCATCTCGCTGAAGATCATACAGTGACAACTGTACTGATCAGTCACAGGGATTATAAACATTTACATTGAGTGACTCACGGTGACGCCTCAGATTCTTTTTAGTTATTTTTATCTTTTCTTTTCAATCCGGTCCAGACCTCTATAATGACTTCTCCCGAACACAGCCCATTTCTGCAGAGTTTGCCGCTCATATGGCTTCGGCTCCTCACTTTTCCAATATTTACAAACCTATAAACTAAGATAAAATTCTCATGGTGCCACACTCTATGCCCCTGAATATAATAGTATCACACACTGCGCCCCTGAATATAATAGTGCCATACACTGTCCCCATGAATTGAATTGTATCAAACACTGTAAAGTAAAACACCACACACATTAACAATGGCCCCTGTAGATAATGCCACCTGTAGATAGCGCCAGTCACAATGCCATCTGTAGATAGCGCCAGTCACAACTCCCTCTGTAGATAATGCCAGTCACTGTCCTCTGTAGATAATGCCAGTCACAAAGACCCTGTAGTTAATGCCAGTCACATTGCCCTTTGTAGATAATGCCAGTCACACTGCCCTCTGTAGATAATGCCAGTCACAATGCCCTCTGTAGATAATGCCAGTCACAATGCCCTCTGTAGATAATGCCAGTCACAATGCCCCCTGTAGTTAATGCCAGTCACACTACCCTCTGTAGATAATGCCAGTCACACTGCCCTCTGTAGATAATGCCAGTCACACTGCCCTCTGTAGATAGCACCAGTCACAATGCCCTCTGTAGATAATGCTAATCACAATCCCCTTTGTAGATAATGCCAGTCACACTGCCTCCTGTAGATAGCGCCAGTCACACTGCCCCCTGTAGATAGCGCCAGTCACAATGCCCCCTGTAGATAATGCCAGTCACAAAGCCCCCTGTAGATAGTACCAGTCACAATGCCCTCTGTAGATAATGCCAGTCACAATGCCCCCTGTAGATAATTCCAGTCACAATGCCCCCTGTAGATAACGCCAGTCACAATGCCCCATGTAGATATTGCCCAGTGTATATAGTGCCCCCTGTAGATAATGCCAGTCACAATGCCCCCTGTAGATATTGCCCATTGTAGATAGTGCCCCCTGTAGATATTGCCCCCAACGCTGCCCACCGAAAAAAAGAAAAAGATAAACATTCTCAACTGTCCCCATTCCCGCACTGTCCTCCAGCAACAATACACTGGTCAGTAACCAGGCAGCATCATCTCGGGGTAACGGCGCAGTCGGCGTGATGATGTCATCACGCCGACTACATCATTGTTAAAGTGCCGAATGGCAAAGTGGGAACTGATAGTTCCCGTCTCGCCAGCACAATAGGAAACAATTGTATTTGCGTCCTAAGGACGCAGATACAATTGGATGAGAGCTCCCGCTTCACCCTGATTCTCTGAACCGGCTGTAATTTTAACAACTGGTTTCGGGAGACCCGGGGCGACCTGGGCCCCCTTCCAGCCTCAGGCCCCCGGGCACTTGCCCAGATTTCCCTCATGGTAATCCGGCCCTGTACGGACCGCATGTCGGCTGCCTTTCCCAGACTGAACACAGTTCAGGGAGCTGGGTTCCTAGCATCATAGTTTTGTATGACGCTTGGTGTCCCTGCCTCCCTGCGGGAATACTGTCCCGTACTGAAACATGTTTTCAGTACGGGAAAGTAGACCCACGGGAAGGCAGTGACTCACAGCATCATCCATAACTATCATGCTATGAGCCCGGCTCCCTGAACTTTGTTCGGCCCGGGAAATGCGGCCGACATGCGGATCATATATCACGGACCCAGCACTGTCGTGTGAATAAGGCCTTACTATAACAAGGGCCTAACTCAATATTTTGCGCAGGAGGCTTCCATGTGCCACCCTTTGTGACAACACATCCAGCGATCACTTGACATGGTTTACATCTGGACGTGACATCACCTACCGTAGGACCTATGTCTCTTCATCACATCCCAGCAGCCTGTAGTTCCCCTCTCCTTGCCGTGATTACGGGCACTGCTGGTGGCCGCAGACAGCCACCAACATTTTCGGCCCGTGATCCCATACAAAGACATGTCCTATCTTTAGCGGAGGCTTTCTACAGGCCGGACACTCTCCTGTAAATATACGGGAAGGTGTCCGTGGCTAAAAGAAATGAATGGATCTGTAATTGCGGACCGGTCTGCAATTATGGGCGATTTCTTCGGTCGTGTGCATGGGGCCTCAGACGATATTAAAGGGAACCTGTCATCCGTTTTGACACCCCCCCCACCCTCCTAAACTGTTATTATTGCTATGTAGGTGCTGGGGAAACAAGTACCCATGTTTCCAATCACAAACCAAGCAGAACAGAGAACATGAACTTTTAAACATGTGCCTTATGCAAATTAATCTTCAAGTGTCCACTGGGCATTCTTTCATCAGGGAAGTATCCTGAGTTCTTGGTGGTAGCCCCTCCCAAACCTCTTTGGTCAAGATTGACGTCTTTTGCGGTCTCTGACGCAGGAGGACCGTAGGAGATGACAATGATGAGCGGAGGGGTGGGGTTGCCAACCGAGAACTCAGGACATTTCCCTGATGAAAGAACGCCCAGCGGACACTTGAAGATTCATTTGCATAAGGCACATGAGTTCATTTTCTTGGTTATGCAAACTTGGGTATGTTTAAACTTCTTTCCCCATCATCTATTTAACGATAATAACAGTTTACGAGGGTCAAAAATTATGACAGATTTCTGGTAAAATATCTCCCCCACTTTGTTTTACTTATCTTGTACTGTACATGATATATTCTTCTCCATTCACATCTAAAGCTATAATCAGAATTCTGATGGTTTTATGTTAACAGAGAGCAGTGCATTGTGGTAGCTCAGTTACACAGAGCAAGATCACGTCTGACAGCAGAATAGAACTGATAGACCACTGTCCGTTTCCAAGGTCAACAAGGAGACTTTCCAGAGCAGCTCTGAATGAAGAATTTGTAATTAAAAGTCTCAATACAGGAAACAAAACAGTAAGGGCGGATTCACACGAACGTGAATTGCGTCCTTGCAGGCCGCGTGGTTTTCACTGGTGCAGTACAGACAGTCCGTGCTTTTTGCGCAGCGTTTGTCTGCTGCGTAAAAAGCGCGACATGTTCAATATCTCGGCGTTTTTCGCGCATCACGCACCCATTGAAGTCAATGGGTGCGTGAAAACCACGCAGGTCGCACGGAAGCACTTCCATGCGAACTGCCTGTTTCGCGCAACAGCTGTCTAAAGGATGAATGTAAACAGAAAAGCACGACGTGCTTTTCTGTTTACAAACATCCAAATGGCGTGTCATAATAATGGTGGCTGCGCAAAAACCACGCAGCCGCGCATCATATGCTGCTGCCACACGGAGCTGTCAAGTGGCTTTTGCGCAGGCAAAACGCCGCGTGTTTTGCGTGCGCAAAAACGCCACATTCGTCTGAATCAGTCCTTAAACAAAGTATTTGGTCACTCAACTATTTATGTGAAATGTTGTTAAAATTGAATTTTGCATTTAAAGGGATCCTGTCATCAACATCTTACCTGTTAAACTCACCTGACCCCTCAATGGCCGCAGCTGTCCAGAGTGCGTTCCTGTTCTCTTCTTTCCTGAAGTCCTCCTCTGTCAGTAAATATAGTCGTTTAAACTTTTCCCGCCTTTTATGGTAATTATTTTTCCCTCTGGGATGCAGCTTCTTAACCACGCCCACTGCCACCACCTGTCCGGCCCTGACTGGCTAAGGAGCTGTCAATCAAAAAGAAGGAGGTGGAGTCCACTCTGAGATGCTGGAGGAATGAAAACCTGACTCTTTTCAGATGAAGATTTGACTCTTTTCTGCTCATTTGCATACGGCGTGGGACCACTGAAAAACGGAATACTAAAGCTGCAGAGCTTACTTAGAACATATTTATAGCTTAGATGACAATGATTTTTCACCCACTTTCACCAGGTATTGCTGGCTTTATAGCTAAAATGCTGGTGACAGGTTCCCTTTAAAGGTGTACTAACAGGAACATGAACCCGGTCATAGCCAGATCTTTTTATCTATGGCCCCCCTTATTGCTAATTCTGAAGAGCACTGCTTCGTGCTAGATTTTTATGATAGCTCTCATATCTGGGCTCTGAAGGGAGCGATTTTCTTCTTTTATTATCTCTCCAGTTGTGGGGATACCTCTGCTGACTTACCTGCTCCTTGTGGCTCATTTGGAAGGCTACATAGGACCAACCTTGATGTTCTGTGGTCAGGTAATACAGACAGGTAACAATGCCGATCTGTAGGGAAGGTGACCACAGTTTTCTATCCACCGGATGTATGATAATACACCATATTTATATCATAATTAAAAATTATATTCTATCCCTGTATGTAGAACCACAAGGGCCACCAACCTACCTTGTCATCACTAGAAGCTGAACGCAATGTCATGTAGGTCGACCTCAAAGTAACTATTTGCTGGTTACTATAAGGAATGCTTTCAGAACTGATCTTGACAACATCTTATTCTATTTCCACTTTGTTTAGGATTCCATGAGTATGGTGATATGTTATGTATGCTTGTTCATGGGCACTACGTACAGCTTCAGATAGAGTGGTCACCATGTACACATCTAACAACCTGAGTAAAGGTCTTTTTGTTTTATTGTGCGATTGTCTGATAGTTGTTTGGATATATTTTATGTTGCAGTATGGACCAGATATAAAAACATACATTAGGCCTTGTTCACACAGTACAGATTTGCTGCAGACTTTACATGTATTATATATGCCAAAACCAGGAACGGACCATAAACAGAAGACATATATAAAGGAAGGCCTTAACCCCTTAACGACCAGCTTATAGTGTTTTTACATCGACCGTTAGGGGTACCTCTTCTGAAGCGCTGCCTTTTCAAGTCGGCACTTAGGGGGATTCACACGAGCGTGTATTCGGTCCGTGCGGGCCGCGTGGTTTTCACGTGGCACGCATGGACCAATACAAGTCTATGGGGCAGTACAGACAGTCCGTGCTTTTTGCGCAGCGTTTGTCTGCTGCGCAAAAAGCGCGACAGGTTCAATAACTCTGCGTATTTCGCGCATCACGCACCCATTGAAGTCAATGGGTGCGTGAAAACCACGCAGGTTGCACGGAAGCACTTCCGTGCGAACCGACTGAAACAGCGCACCAGCTGTCAAAAGGATGAATGTAAACAGAAAAGCACCACGTGCTTTTCTGTTTCCGAACATCCAAACGGAGTGTCTTTGCGATGAGCGAAGCCGGACAAGCGAACCGAACTTCACCGGGTTCGGCCGAACTCGTTTTGGCCGAACCCGGCAAAAAAATTATCGGTACGCGACGTCAGGAGATAGTCACTGTCCATGGTGCTGAAAGAGTTAAACTGTTTCAGCACCATGGACAGTGACTTCCGATCCCAATATACATGAACCTGAAGAAAAAAAAACGAAGTTCTGACTTACAGATAACTCCCGGCTTCTTCCTCCGGTCTGACCTCCCGGGATGACAATTCAGTCCAAGTGACAGCTCCAGCCAATCACAGGCCAAGCACAGGCTGCAGCGGTCACATGGACTGGTGCGTCATACAGGGAGGTGGGGCCCGATGTCGAGAGGCGCGTCACTAAGGACGCGTCACCAAGGCAACGGCCGGGAAGTTCTCGGTAAGTACGAACTTTTTCTTTTTTTTCAACAGGTTTTTCGATATTGTGTTCGGCATTCACTGTCGAGGGTGCTGAAAGAGTTAGCTCTTTCAGCACCTTGGACAGTGACGGGCGTCAACTAGCCTCATCTCTATGATGGCGGCTGCGCGAAAGTCACGCAGCCGCGCATCATACACGGATGACACACGCAGCTGTCAAATGGTTTTTGCGCGCGCAAAATGCCGCGTTGTTTGCGCGCGCAAAAACGCAACGTCCGTCTGTATCTGCCCTTAAGAAGATGTTTTCCCGCATCGGGCGGGGTGCTCCTGAAGCACTGGCTGTTGCTAAGGGTATGTTCACACGACAGCATCCGTAACGGCTGAAATTACGGGGATGTTTCCGCCTGAAAACATCCCCGTAATTTCAGCCGTAACGGCATGTGCAGGCGATTGAACGCCGCGTCCATTACGGACGTAATTGGCGCTGCTATTCATTGGAGTCAATGAATAACGGCTCCAATTACGGCCAAAGAAGTGACAGGTCACTTCTTTGACGCGGGCGTCTATTTACGCGCCGTCATTTGACAGCGGCGCGTAAATATATGCCTCGTGTGAACAGACAAACGTCTGCCCATTGCTTTCAATGGGCAGATGGTTGTCAACGCTATTTTCGGCGCTATTTTCGGACGTAATTCGGGGCAAAAACACCCGAATTACGTCCGTAATTGGTGCGTGTGAACATACCTTAACAGTCTCGGGCTTTAGGGCATCGATCGGAGACCACTAGCAGTGGTCTCCGATCATGTTTAACCCCCTCAGATGTGGCGCTCAGTGTCAAGCACCACATCTGAGTGATTTTGGAAGGAAGAGGCTCCCTCTCTCACACCACCGACACGGTTTCTCTGGCAGCCTGGGGGTCTAACAAAGGCCCCCAGGTCTGCCTTTAGTAAATGCCTGTGTGCCTCTGGGCATGGCCTTACAGATGCCTGTCTGTTTCACGCTGACAGGCATAATACACTGCAATACAGAAGTATTGCAGTGTATTATAAAAGCGATCCAAAGATCGCATAGTAAAGTCCCCTAGTGGGACTAAAAAAAAGTTATAAAACGTTTTCAGAAAGTTTGTAATAAATAAATAAAAGTCCAAAGTAACAAAAAAAAAATAAAAACCCACTTTTTCCCCTTACAAAATACTTTATTATGAAAAAAGTGAAGTGTTACACATATTTGGTATGACCACGTCCGTAAAGACCCCAACTATAAAACGATTACATTATTTAACCCGCACGATGAACGCCGTAAAAAAATAAAATACAAAAACTACCAGAATTGCTGTTTTCTGTTCATCCTGCCTTCAAAGAAATTTGATAAAAAGTGATCAAAACGTTGCATTTACTCCAAAATGGTACCAATAAAAACGACAAGTCATCCTGCAAAAACAAAGCACTCATACAACTGTGTCAGCAGAAAAATTAAAAAGTTATGGCTCTTAAAATATGGCGACACAAAAACAAATAATTTAGAAGAAAAAAGTGTTTTTACTGTGTAAAAGTAGTAAAACATAAAAAAAACTATATAAATTTGTAGCGACCCGCTGAATAAAGTTATTATGTTATTTATACCATCCGGTAAATGGTTAAAATTTAAGACACAAAAAAGTGGCGAAATTTGAGGTTTTTTTCCTATTACCCCACCAAAAAATGGTGCTATTAAAAAAATATAACTTGTCCCGCAAAAAACGAGATCTTAAACAGTTATGTAGATGGAAAATGTAAAAAGTTATAGCTCTTTGAATGCGACAATGGAAAAACTTAAAAAATTGAGGTTTACAAATACCTTCGGTATTAAGGGGTTAAAGTGTCTCCTCTTCTACTTTTGGCTTAAAAAAATGCATGCAAAATCTCCAGCAAATCTGTACTATGTGTTTAACCCCTTAATGACCGCCGATACGTCTTTTTACGGCGGTCATTAGTGGGCTTTATTCTAGAGCGCCGCTATTCTACGTCGCTGCTGTAGAATAAAGTAAACAGAGCAGGGAGTCGTCAAATCTCCCTGCTCTCAGCTGCCAGAGGTAGCTGAGGGCTGGGGGCGTCCCTGCTCTGCCGGGTGAGATCGATATTAGTATCGATCTCACCCGTTTAACCCTTCAGATGCGGTGCGCAATAGCGAGCACCGCATCTGAGTGGTTTTGGAGAGAGGGAGGGAGCTCCCTCTCATCTCACTGACACCCGGTGATAAAATCGCCGAGTGTCTGTGTCTTCTATGGCAGCCGGGGGTCTAATAAAGACCCCCAGGTCTGCCTGGAGCGAATGCCTGCTAGATCATGCCGCAGGCATGACCTAGCAGATGCCTATCCGTTTTAAACGGACAGGCAGTAATACACTGCAATACAAAAGTATTGCAGTGTATTATAATAGCGATCGGAGGATAGTGAAGTCCCCTAGTGGGACTAGTAAAAAAGTAAAAAAGTTTAATAAAGTTAATAAAAAAAAAAAAAGTGAAACAAAAAAAATGAAAAACCCAGCTTTTCCCCTTACAAAATGCTTTACTATTAAAAAAAACTACAATAAAGCAAAAAAGTTACACATATTTGGTATCGCCGCGTCCGTAACGACCCCGACTATAAAGCTGTTACATTATTTAACCCGCACTGTGAACGCCGTAAAAAATAAAATAAAAAACAATGGAAAAATTGCTGTTTTCTGTTAATCCTGACTTTAAAAAAATGTGATAAAAAGTGATCAAAAAATCGCATCTACTCTCAAATGGTACCAATAAAAACTGCAAGTCGTCCCGCAAAAAACAAGACCTTATACAGCTATGCCGACGCAAAAATAAAAAAGTTACAGCTCTTCGAATGTGACAATGGAAAAATGTAAAAAATGGCTTGGACATTAGGGCCCAGAATGCAAGCAGGGGGAAGGGGTTAAAAGGCCTAACCACCAAGGACATGCATACAACAGTATCCAAGAAAAGGCAGTCCAGCACTTCGTTCCGCTTGACCTACTAATTTATTATAAGTACATCCAACATGAAGACTTTACAAGACAAGTTTAAAAACGCATCTCTTAGTCTACTCAAAAAACCAATATGTAGGGTGTACCATATGCAAATTGAAGAAAACGATTTCTAGAACACCTAAATGATATTTCCACCCTACTGAACAAAAGTATTTTAAATGTAGCCAGAGATTTTATAGGGGAAAATTCAAAGTCTCTACAGAGTCTCTGAATACAAGTCATAGAAAGCGTTAAATCTCCAACCAGAGGGCCGGTTTGGAGTAAAAAAAAGTTTGGGATAGTGAGGCTTTTTGGATACGTTGTTTAAATACAAGATTTCCTAATGGTTTAAATTTACGTAGAGAACTGATGTTTTATTATTTATCATCTTTACATAAAAATCTTAGTTTCCACAATTTATTGTATATGACTGCGAGAATAATAACCTTCTGTTGAAAATATAAACATAGGTCTAAGGCTTCGTTCACATTTGCGTCGGGACTCCGTTTATGGGTTCCGTCGTGGGCTTTCTTTTAGGGAAACGCATGAACGGAATCCAAACTGAAACAAATAGAAAGCATAGGTTTCCGTTTGCATCACCATTGATTTCAATGGTGACGGATCCGGTGCAAATGTTCTTTTTTCTGTTTGTCTCCGTTGTGCAAGGGTTCCGTCGTTTTGAGGGAAGCAATACCGTAGTCGACTGCGCTATTCATTCCATCAAAACTATGGAATCCTTACACATAGGTGACAAACGGAAACCATTTGCATCGGATCCGTCACCATTGAAGTCAATGGTGATGCAAACGGAAACCTATGTTTTCTGTTTGTTTCAGTTTACATTCCTTTCATCGGTTTCCCTGACGGAAAACTCAGACGGAATCCATGAACGGAGTCCCGACGCAGATGTGAACGAAGCCTAAGTTTATATTGTACATGATTATATGCCTAAAACTTATAAAATTACCTGCAAAGTACCTTAATGCATTGCAGAGGAAAATTGTAGTAAAGTTTTTTTTTTTTATTTGGCCTTGCTATGTTTGGACCATCAATAAATCCTTATCCATTATGGATGCATTGCCTGGGTACAAGTTTTTAAAAAAATTACATTTGAAATCCCTAGGGAGGACTTTCTTCTTCTATTGCATATGTCTTGTTTATTAGACCAGATAGAAGTTATGTTTAATTCTATACATGGAGTGTCAAGGTTAACCTTTGAACCTTACCTGTAATGATGTGACACACAAGGCTGCCATCAGGGCAGTACTAGTAGTACTCCCGTCAGGGGCCCGGCCACATGGCTGAAGAAAAGGGGCCTGCCGGGCTGTCTTCGCCCTCCCCCAGACTGCCGGCCTCCCCTCGCAACGCTCGCGGCCCACCCTCCCAAGACAGACCAGTTGTAATTTCACGAACTGGACGGGGAAGATGCAGCATGTAAGCAGAAGCTCCGTGTGGAGATCCCGCCCGCCAGCCAGCTCCTTCTCTACACCGCCGACTGGACCTGCAGGCTGATGAGTGTTTCTCCCCTCTGCATCCTGCTTCCCATTCTTTCTGACCCCACTTGTAGAATATATAAGGTATGTTACAATCTTTTTGTATTTTTTTGCCGCGATTTTCACACGAATATATCAAATAAACGGCAAAACCGTGTGATTTGTGCCGCGATTATGAAAATTGAATAAAAAAAAGGATACAAAAATGGAAAAATAGTGCTTTTAGGCTATATTCCCACAGTGCGGTCAAATCACGTTTTTGCCGCGATTTTGAAAAAATTGTGGCAAAAAAATGGGATTTGATCGCACTGTGTAAGGGGAAATTCACACGCAAACGCAAAATACGTCTGAAATTACGGAGCTGTTTTCAGGCGAAAACTGCTCCTGAATTTAAGATGTTTTTGCAAGTACTCACGTTTTTCGCGGCGTCTTTTACAGACGTAATTGAAGCTATTTATCATTGGTGCCAATGAAAAACGGGTCCAAAAACTTCCCAAGAAGTGACATGCACTTCTTTGACGCGGGCGTATTTTTACGCGCCGTATTTTGACAGCGATGCGTAAAATTACAACTCGTCTGAACAGAACATCGTAAAACCCATTGCAAGCAATCGGCAGATGTTTGCAGACGTAATGGAGTCGTCTTTTCAGGTGTAAATCGAGGCGTAAAACGCCTGAATTACATCTGAAAATAGGTCGTGTGCACATACCCTTACTAGACTAAGACCTTACTCAGACAGCCGTTTTTGGTCCGTGATTTACGGAGCGTGTATCTGCCGTATTTCCTAGGCCGAACACAATTCATGTAGTCGGACTCCTAGCATCACAGTTATCAATGCTACTAGGAGTCCCTGCCTCTCCGCGGGAATACTGTCCCAAACTGTAATGATGTTTTGAGTACGGCACTGGGGACAGTATTCCTACAGGAAGGGAGGGACTCCTATGATTATAGATAACTGTGATGCTAGAAACCCGGCTCCCTGAACTGTGGTCGGTCCAAGAAATATGGCCGATACACGCTCCGTATATCACAGACCGAACATGGTCGTCTGAATAAGGCCACTTGTCTCCTATTTTTGGTGCGGATTGCGCACTGAAAATCCACTACAAATGACAATATAAGGCGATATTCAGACAAACGTGTGTGAAATCAGCCGTGAATAATGGCCGTTTTTCACGGCCGATTTGCACCCGTGCGAGGCCCGTTTTTGTAGACACTGAAGCGCCTAGGGAGAGTGTCAGGGACTGCAAGGGGTTAAGAAAGGATGGAACGGTTTAAAATAATGCCCAGGATCAGGATTGGTCAACAAGGGGTAAGAGGGGCGTGGTTAAGAAGATATAAGGCAGAGGTTTGGAGCAGGAAGCCCTCTTACCTTCAAGCTGCAGTGGAAGAAACACCTTTGCTGCTGCTGTGGAGATTCAGAGCGTGGTCGTTAAGAAGATGGCAGAAGAACTGTTGCGGAAGGTGGCACAGCGGGTAGCGGCAGAGGGGCCTGCCTGGCTGGAATCCCTGTTGGAGGAAGGAGAGAGGCGAGGAGCTGAGCGGGGCATGGAACAGTCGGGAGCGGCTACCCGAGGTAGGCCGCAGCGCGTTACACGCCCTCCGGTTAGACTAAGCCCTAGCCCTGTTGCTATGAGGGGTGCTGTGACTGCTGCACAGTCATGCGGTGGTCCCAGCAGGTCCCCTAGGCCTATGTCGACGGGTGCTTCGTCGGTCGACATAGTGCCCCCCTCCCCCCCGTCCACTCGTCGCGCTGGCGTCCTTCCCCATGGCGGTAAGAGGGCGGCTGTTAAACCGGCACGGGCACGGTACAACCCGCCTCGAACTGCTGATGCGGGCGCGGAGGCAGCGGCCGACTATCGTGACAGTGGGGTGAATATGGCGGACTCAGGCGACTGGTCCGACATGGTCGCTTACCATGCGGCATGTTCACAGGAGCTGGGACTTGCTTCTGGGGCCTGTGTGCAGCCGGGGTCGGCGCCATCTTTCCCCGTGCTGTTCTCTACGCAGCCAGAATTGGCGGCGGGGGGAACAGGGGCGGGACGTCCTGGCAGGCGCAGTGCAGCCAGGACACAAGATGGCGGCGCACGAAAAGAGAAGATGGCGGCGGGTGCGGGGAGGCGGACGGTGAGCAAGCAGCCCAGCCAGGGGGCGGGGGCTTCTGCGGTGCCTGTCGCTTCTCCACCCCGGTCCCCCCCGGGCCCCTGTCAGCACGGATCAGGGGCAGGGGGGGAGTGTGCTAGGAAAGATAGGAGTGAGGGTGTTTTGGATGCTATTTGCCCTTCTCCTGCCTTGTCATCTTTCTCTCCTGCAGGTCCAAGAAGGGAGCGTTCCAGGCGAGGGAGGAAACGCCGGGCTGGTGGACATCGCCGGCACGGCCATCATGGACGTCGCAGGTCAGGTGACGGGAAGAGGCGTGGTCGACGGTATTCCTCGTCTTCCAGCGATGGTTTCTCCTCCTCGTCTGCGACGACGTCCGCATCATCCGGATCATGGAGGAGGTCGTCGAGGAGATCCTCACGGCCGCAGAGACGCAGTCGACGCCGGGAGGTGCAGCGCTTGTCGGTGGATCAGGAGCAGCTGTCCCAGGTTGTACCTCCCGCCGGGCCGGTGGAGGAGGTGCAGGCCGTGGTTCCAGTGCCGCGGCAAGTGGCTGAAGGACCCTCTGGAGTCGGTGGGACCTCTGGGAGCGGTGAGTCGGCCTGCGGTGACGCATGGCTTAATAAACCTAATGCAGCGGGTGCGGATTTGATTTCTGTTTTAAAAGCCGTGGTGGCTGGGTTGAAAGTGAATGAGGGAACGTCGTGTCCCTCTGTGCCACCAGAGGGAGCTATGCCCCCGTCTGAGAAAGAGAATGCTTTAGCTAGTTTGACGTTTAGAGATTCATTGTTTTGTGGAGTCGCTCCTCTCGGGACTCATTTGTCAGCTGAGGTCAAGGACAAGATTTGGAGGAATGAATTTGTGGATATTTGGTCCTTGGTCTCGGTGGAGCAGGTGACTGTCGACAAGGAGCGGGGCTTTGAGAGAGGTTCGGATAGGAAAGCAAAAGTAGCGAAAACATTTGGCAACTGGGTACAGTGTTACGCTACACTGGCTCATGTTATTTGCCAACGCTATCCTGGGAAAGGGGCCGAGTTGTTTGTCTATTTTGACACAATTTTCAGCGCCCACAGGCTGCACGGTGGTGCGGCCTGGTGGCGATATGATGAAGAATTTCGGCGACGTTTGGCTTTGTCGCCTGATATTAGTTGGGCGACGAAGGCAACGGACGTGTGGTTGCAGCTTATTTTAGCGCAAGGGAGTAGGCAACAACGCCCCTTTCCCAGTGCGGCCGCAGCACCGGGCCCCGCCCCTGGAGTTGCGGCCGCTAGGCCCACAGGTGCCTGTTGGCTCTACAATGAGGGCCACTGTCGTTTCTTTGCCACGTGCAAATTTCGACATGAATGCTCCATCTGTGGGGGCGCTCATTCGGCGCTCCGGTGTTTCCGGAGAGGTAAGCAGCCGGTCAAGGCACCTCCTTCCGGCGCAGCGGAGAACGCCGGTGAACGTGCTCGAGATGGGCCCATGGTTAGAGCGGTACCACAGGAGGCGGGAAGCAGAGGTGCTCACTAACGGGTTTTCGTTTGGTTTTGAGATTCCTTTTGAATATTCTGCGACATTGTCATTGGCTGACAATTTGAAGTCGATCAATGAGAATGTGGGCATTGCGCGGCTAAAATTAGCTAAAGAAGTGGAATTAGGAAGAATGGCAGGTCCATTCAGCGAGCCGCCGTATACGAATCTGCGAGTTTCCCCCCTTGGTTTAGTTCCAAAGAAGGAACGAGAAAAGTTTAGGCTGATTCATCACCTTTCTTTTCCTCGCGGTGGTTCTGTTAATGACGGTATTTCTAGGGTGGAGGCGGCGGTTTCGTATACGTCTTTTGATGTTGCAGTAAGGTTGGTACAGGCGGCTGGACAAGGGGCGTTGTTAGCCAAATCTGATATTGAAGCGGCCTTTCGTTTGCTGCCGGTTCATCCGGAGTGTTTTCACCTGCTGGGTTGTTGTTTAGACAAAGGGTTTTACGTGGATATGTGCCTTCCTATGGGTTGTTCAATATCATGCAGTTACTTTGAGATGTTTGCGTCATTTTTAGAGTGGGTAGTTCGTTTGGAGTCTGGTTGTGACTCGGTCATTCATTATCTGGATGATTTTCTTTTTGTGGGCCCGGGGGGCTCTGGGTTGTGCAGCACGTTGCTGAGAGTGTTTCGACAGGTGATGTCGCGTTTCGGGGTACCTATTTCCGAGGATAAGACGGAAGGTCCTGTAACGGTTTTGTCATTTTTGGGTATCGAAATAGATAGCGAGCGGATGATTTTTCGGTTGCCAGATGATAAATTGGCAAGGCTAGTGACGCAGGTTGACCAGGTCATGGGGTCGAAAAAAGTGACGTTAAAACAGTTACAGTCGTTAATGGGATTGCTGGTGTTTGCTTGTCGTATAATTCCAATGGGTCGTGTTTTTTCTAGGCGTTTGTCTTTAGCCACTAGAGGTATCTCGAAGCCAAATCATTTTATCAGGGTAACCTCTTGTATGAGGAAGGATTTGTTTGTCTGGCATTCTTTTTTGAGTTCGTTTAACGGGAGGTCGGTGTGTCAGGACGCTGAGTTGTCTAATGTAGATTTGGAATTATTTACGGATGCAGCCGGAAGTGATGGTTTTGGAGCAATTTTGGGCCGAAGTTGGTGTAGATCCCCTTGGCCCTTGCATTGGAGTGATTTGGGAGTCTTACGTAATTTAACGCTATTGGAATTGTTTCCTATTATAGTTGCAATAGAGTTATGGGGTAGCGTGATGGTGAATAAGAGGATTGTATTTTGGACAGACAACATGGCGGTGGTGCATGCGGTGAACGGGTTGTCGTCTAGTTCGTTGCCGGTATTAGCTTTATTAAGACGGTTGGTTTTGAAGTGTTTGCGTTTGAATGTGTGGTTTCGTGCAAAACATGTTCCGGGTGTCAGTAATGTGATGGCTGATGCTTTGTCTCGTTCACAGATGTCCCAGTTTCGGGAATTGCACCCGGCAGCTTTGGCAGAAGGGGTGTCCCCCCCCCCTTCACTTATGGGCCCTGGTCGAGGACAACTTATGAGACTGTTGAGGGGTTCGGTGGTACCGGCGACTTGGAAGAGTCATTGCAGAGCGTGGGATCGGTGGTTGGAGATTGCGGGGAATGACTTCCCATCACAGGAGGGGTGTCACCTGGACGTCACGTTAGCAAGTTTGGTACAAATACGTCAGGAAGGGGGTAGTGCGGCCACGGCGAGCAAGTTTTTAGCAGGAGTGGCCTTTATGTTAAAATTGTGGGGATGCAGAGATGTTACAAAAGAATTTGTAGTTCGGCAGTCTTTAAAAGGGTGGAAAAAAGAGGCGTGTTCAAGGGACACGAGGCGGCCAGTATCTTTTTCACTTTTGGGTCGGCTTCTAGCCGTTTTATGTTTTGTGTGTCGGGATGAATATGAAGTGTCCTTGTTCGGCGCGGCGTTTTCGTTGGCTTTCTTTGCCGCTTTGCGGGTTAGTGAGCTGGTTCCGCACAGAGTAAGTGCGAGCGGTGGTCTTCTCGGATCGGATGTAGTAACGTTGGGAGATTCTCTCAGGGTCTGTGTGCGGAGGTCAAAGACTGATGTGGTAGGAAAGGGGGCTTGGCTGTCGATTGGGAGGATTGGGGGGCAGTATTGCCCGGTAAAATGGGTCCAGGAATTCGTGTTGGTCCGAGTGCCCGGGACGCAATTCTTGATCCATCAGGATGGATCCGCGATGTCGCGTTTTCAATTTGAGGCGATTTTTAAGGCCGGCTTGAAGTATCTAGGTTTGCCGCCGGGCGAGTTTGGTACACATTCATTTAGGATAGGTGCGGCAACTGAGGCGGATGCCTTGGGTTTGGATTCAGCGGCTATCATGAGTCTGGGTAGATGGCGCTCTAATAGCTATAAGTCATATGTGCGACCTGATCTGGTTTTAAAGATGGTGTAAGCTGGAAGTTTTCATAAGAAAGGTCGCCCCCTCCCCTTCCCCCCCCTCCCCTTCCCCCCCCCCCCTGTTTTCCTTCCTGTTATATGGAGTGTTATGTTAACCCTGCCTGTAATTTTCATTTGACCGGAATGTAGCTTAATTTCTTTGTTAGGGTTGCGGCGCCCCCAAGTGTGGATCTTGGGGCATTCGTATGTGCATTGGGCAGCGGTTCGAGCGGGTCGAAGGCCATTAGGTCCGAATTTGGGCCTCGCACAGGCCGACGTCCATTGGAGAGGTGTCCGGGGATTACGGTGGGTGCAGTTACTGCCAGAAGTAGTGGCAGTTACAAGGCACACGTACGGACCTGTTGTCCTAATCATCCATGCGGGTGGAAATGATATCGGCCAAGTGAAAATGGCTGAGTTATTGTCAATTATACGAACTGATTTGGCGCGTTTTCGGGATCTGTTCGCCCGTTGCGTGATAGTTTGGTCCGAAATAGTGGCGCGCACGGTGTGGCGAGGAGCGAGGAATATGGCAGCTTTGGAGAGAGTGCGCAGGTTAATTAATGTGCGGGTGTCGCGGTTCATTCGCTCTATAGGGGGGATCGGGTTGCGACACCAATCCCTGGAGGGGGATAATGCAGATCTGCTGGCACCGGATGGAGTGCATCTGAATGATATCGGGCTCGATATCTTTTTATTGGATCTCTTGGATGGTGCCGAGAGAGGGCTGGCGTTGCTTGGTGGGGGTGGTCGGGGGACTGAGTAGGTTTCTCAGTTCCCCCTTCTTGGCGGAAAGTACGGCAGATGAAGACGGAGGTAGCACCCTACATGCCTGATGGAGACAGGGAGCATCGGCATTTCAGGAGGAGAGGAAATAAATAAATATATATATGTCTTCATGCCGATGGTTGTAAATAATAATAAAGCTGTGGCCACTTCCACATTTGCATAAAGAAGGTGTTGGTGTGTTAATTCAAAGAAGGATGGTTAAGGTCCTGGGCAGGTAAAGTGGATAATGGGTCCTTGCAGTCTTGTAGACACTGAAGCGCCTAGGGAGAGTGTCAGGGACTGCAAGGGGTTAAGAAAGGATGGAACGGTTTAAAATAATGCCCAGGATCAGGATTGGTCAACAAGGGGTAAGAGGGGCGTGGTTAAGAAGATATAAGGCAGAGGTTTGGAGCAGGAAGCCCTCTTACCTTCAAGCTGCAGTGGAAGAAACACCCGCCCTCCCTCCCCTGGTGGTTTTGGTTTTGTTTTTTAAAATTTTTCTACGGTTATATTCTTGTTCTGGCGTTTTTCTGGTTTTTTCGTAGATGTCACAGCTGGCGGAAAGTACGGCAGATGAAGACGGAGGTAGCACCCTACATGCCTGATGGAGACAGGGAGCATCGGCATTTCAGGAGGAGAGGAAATAAATAAATATATATATGTCTTCATGCCGATGGTTGTAAATAATAATAAAGCTGTGGCCACTTCCACATTTGCATAAAGAAGGTGTTGGTGTGTTAATTCAAAGAAGGATGGTTAAGGTCCTGGGCAGGTAAAGTGGATAATGGGTCCTTGCAGTCTCACAGATCCCTCATAGATTTGAGTCTATTGAGGGATCTGTGAAAATGCACAAAAATAGGACATGCCCTATTTTTTTACAGGCCCTTCACACGGTCCGTTAGAACAACGACCATGTGAATAGCCCCATAGAAAAACATGCAGCCGTGTGACGGCCATTAAAAAAAACCTCCTTCACACGGACGATTAACACGTTAGTCTGAATAAGCCCTAACTCATATGAATGGGGTTTGTCAAAACCTCATGCACGTGCAGCAGAAAAAAAATCTGCATGGAATTTAGGACCTGCTGCTGATTTATAACCCCTTAATGCAATATCATGTAACTGTACATGATAAGGGTTAGGCATGTATGGGAAGCATAGAGTATACATGTATAATGTATACATTAGTATTGCAGTATATCATGCAGTGGATGATCATTGCAGTGGATCGCTGCTTCAAGTCTCCTAGGGGGACTAATAAAAAAAGTAAAAAACAGTTAAATAAAGTTTTGTTTTTTCTATGTTCCAAAAAAAATAAAAAATATTAAAAGTAAAAAAAAAACCTTTTCAAATTTTTTCCCTAACTCAATGTTAAAAAAAAAAAGTTAACATAACTGGTATCACCGCTTCCTTAAAAGTCCAAACTATCACAATATAGCGTTGTTTAACTCGCTGGGTGAATGGCGTAAAAAAATATATATATAAACACGCAAATTGCTGGTTTTTAGTCACCTTAGTGCTCCAAAAAAGTGATCAAAAAGTCACATATACCTCAAAATGGTATCGGTGAAAACTTCAGCTCGCCCCACAAAATGTAAGCCCTCACATCGCTAAATTGATGGAAAAATGGCAAAGTTATGGCTCTCAGAATATGGCAATACAAAAGATTTTTTTAATTTAGCAAATAGTTTTATTTTTTTAAAAGTGGTAAAACATAAAACAAAACATATAAATTTTGTATGGCTGTAACCAGTAGAATAAGGTAAATATGAAGCTTTTACCACCTGATGGATGCCGTAAAAAGAAAATCCCCCAAAAAATTGCGTAATTTCCTGTTTTTTGCCCATTTCCCCCCACAAATAATTTTTTTTTCAGCTTCCCAGTACATTGTGCGCTACAATAAATGGTGCCTTGAAAAACTACAACTTGTCCTGCAAAAAACAAGCCCTCACATGGCTATATTGAAGGAAAAATAAAAAAATTATAGCTTTTGGAAGGTGGGGAGGAAAAAACAAAAGTGAAAATCCGAAAAATGGCTGAGGAGGGAAGGGGTTAAATCAGCTGCATGCCTATTAGGGTATTTTCACACGGCTTAGCAAAATACGTCTGAAATTACGGAGCTGTTTTCAAGCGAAAATAGCTCCTGATTTTCAGACGTTTTTGTAACAACTCACGTTTTTTGCGGCGTATTTTACGGACGTTATTGGAGCTGTTTTTCAATGGAGTCAATGAAAAACAGCTCCAAAAACGTCCCAAGAAGTGTCCTGCACTTCTTTTGACGAGCCGTCATTTTACGCGCCATATTTTCACAGCATATTTTGACTGCGTTTAAAATAAAGGCTCGTGGGAACAGAACATCGTAAAACCCATTGCAAGCAATAGGCAGATGTTTGTAGGCGTATTAGAGGCGTTTTTTCAGGCGTAATTCGAGGCGTAAAACGCCCGAATTACGTCTGAAAACACTGCGTGTGAACATACCCTTAGGCGAAATTCACATGAACGTGTGCATTTTGCGCACACAAAAAATGCAGCGTTTTTTGCGCGTTGCAGTTCCGTGTGTCATAAGTGTTTGGTGCGTGGCTACGTGATTTACACGCATATGGCATCCTTATGATACGCGGTTTGGATGTTTAAAAACTGCAATGAATGTGGTGCTTTTTTTTTCCCTTCATTTATTTAACAACTGTAGCGCGAATCACGCGCGACACACGGAAGTGCTTCCGTGTGCTGTGCGCGATTTTGACGCACCCATTGACTTCAATGGGTGCGTGATGCGCGAAAAATACTCAAGTATAGGACATGTCGTGAGTTTTACGCAGCGGACACACGCTGCGGGAAAATCATGGAATGTCTGAACGGCCCCATTAACTTACATAGGTCTGTGCGACGCGCGTGATTTTCACCTGCGTATCACGGACGTTAAATACTCTCGTGTAAATAAGGTCTTATGTTGTAGAATTGTAACATATTTGATCCTTTACAATGTAAAGGGTTAATTTGCTGTAAATCCCTAGCAAATTCTGTAACGCACAAATTGCGAAATTTGGTGCACAAAATCCGCATCAAAACCGCAGGTAATTCTGCAGATAAAATCTGCACCTAATAGTGCAGTTTTTACATTTTGATGCGGAAATAGGTGCAGGTTTTATGCTGCTCATTTTTTTTTTATTTTTTTATTAAACTAGTCAGAAATAATTCGCAAGCGGAAACGCAAGATAAATTGACATGTGTCATATTTTCAAATATGCACCGCAGGTAAATTTTTGTGCAGAAAATGCGACATGTAGATGAGATTTCCTGATCTCATTTACTTTGCTGGTCCTGTATTACACTGCGGATTTGCCGCACGAACATACCCGTGATCAAATTTGCATGTAATAAGTATCGTGTACATTTGGCCTAACAGAGTTTTTTTTAACTCCCCCTAAGGTCCCGTTCACACATGTTGGATTTGATACGGATTCCGATGACATGCAGATGATTTTGCATCCCATGCATATGAGGTTTCCGCAACCCAGTTCACATGCTGCTAAAAAAAAATTGTCCGCACCATGATAAGAAATCCGCCACAGCAATAAGTAGCATGCGACTTATATTACATGGAAAACCCGAGGATGAGCATCTTTGAATGACAATGGGACTCAGGCCTTGTTCACACAGTTTTTTGCAGGCAGAAAAATCTGCCTTGAAATTCCTTCAGGCTTTCTCTGCCTCCCATTGATGTCAATGGTTGGTCAGAGACGGAAATGCCCGAAGAAAGAGCATGCCGCTTCTTTTTCTCGCAAGCGTTTTTTTCTGCTGGCTGGAAAGAAAAGCCTTTGCCTCCCGATGAAATCAATAGGAGGCGATTTCGGCTGTGTTGTTTCCGCTGAAAAAAATGCGGCAAAAAACTTTCTGTGAACAGGGTCTTATTCTTGTGCGGATCTGCTACACGCTTGTGGCATCTGCGTCAGAAATCGAAGGGAAAGCTTCAGATTTTTGCTGTGGAAAAACACATTGAACTTTAATGGCAATGTAAGAGCGGAGCATTAGTTCTCCTTACATCCTCACAAGCGCTTCCAGACGAAGACGATTTTTCAAATCTGAAATGTGTCACTTTATGTGGTAATAACTCTGGAATGGTTTTACCTATCCAAGCGATTCTGAGATTGTTTTCTCGTGACACATTGGACTTTATGTTAGTGAAAAAATTTGGTCGATAAATTCAATATTTATTTGTAAAAAACATCAAGATTTGGAGAAAATTTGTATCTGCTTGTAAAACAGCTAGTAATACCACAGAAAATACTTACTAGTTTACATTTCCCATATGTCTACTTTATGTTTGCATCGTTTTTTGAACATTCTTTTATTTTTCTAGGACATTACAAGACTTAGAACTTTAGCAGCAATTTCTGATATTTTCAAGAAAGTTTCAAAAGGCTATTTTTACAAGGACCAGTTCAGCTATGAAGTGGCTTTGAGGGCCCTATATATTAGAAAGTACCCATAAATCACCCCATTTTGAAAACTGCACCCCTCAAAGTTTTCAAAACAGCATTCAGAAAGTGTTTTAACCCTTTAGGCGTTTCACAGGAATTAAAGCAAAGTAGAGATTAAATTTACAAATTTCATTTTTTTTTGCCAAAATTCATTTGTATTACATTTTTTTCTATACCACAGAAAGTTTTGCCCAAGAAATGCAACTCAATATTAATTGCCCAGATTCTACAGTTTTTGGAAATATCCCACATGTGGCCCTAGTGTGATAATGGACTGAAACACAGGCCTCAGAAGCAAAGGAGCACCAAGTGGATTTTGGGGCCTCCTTTTAAAAAATATATATTTTAGGCACCATGTCAGGTTTAAAGACCCCCAAAAGTGACCCCATTTTTGAAACTACACACTTCAATTTATCTAGGGGTATAGTTAGCATTTTGAACCCACAGTTTTTTTTTGCTAAATTTATTTTAATTAGTATGTGAAGATGAAAATCTACTTTTAGTCTGAAAAAAACATAGAAATATGTAATTTTTCCAAGTAATAAAAGTAAAAAAACACCCCAACATATGCAAAGCAATTTCTCCCGATTATAGCAATACCCCATATGTGGTAATAAACTGCTATGTGGACCCACAGCAGGACCCAAAAGAGAAGGAGCACCATTTGGATTTTGGATTTGTGATTTTGCTGGAATAGTTTTCAGTGCCGTGTCGCGTTTGCAAATAGTGGAAACCCCCCAAAAGTGACCCCATTTTGGAAACTACACTCATCAAGGAATTTTTCTAGGGGTAAAATTAGCATTTTGACCCCACAGTTGTTTTGCTGAATTCATTGGAATTATTCTGTAAAGGTAAAAATCTACTTTTTTTTTCTGAAAAAAGGTAGCCATTTTTAATTTTTACAAGGAATAAAGGAGAAAAAGCACCCCAACATTTGTAAAACAATTTCTCCCGATTACCGAAATATGCCATATGTGGTAATAAACTGCTGTTTGGACCCATAGCGGGGCTTAGAAGGGAAGGAGCGCTATTTGGCTTTTTGAGCTCAAATTGATCTGAAATGGTTTTTGGGTGCAATGTCGCATTTGCAAAGCCCCTGAGAGGCCAAAACAGTGAAAACCCCGCAAAAGTGGCCCCCATTTTGGAAATTACACCACTTAAAGAATCTATCTAGGGGTATAGTCGGCATTTAGACCCCCACAAGTCTTTTGCAGGATTTATTAGAATTAGGGCGTGAAAATGAATATCAACATTTCTTCCACTAAAATGTTGAATTTTTTCAATTTCACAAAGGATAAAGGAGGAAAAAGCGCCCCAACATTTGTAAAGCAATTTCTCCCGAGTACGGCAATACCCCACACAGCTTTGATTGCTGATTGCTCTGATTGCTGCTAGAACACATTAGGGCCTGTTCACATCACCGTTCGCTTTCCGTTCCGGGGTTCCGTCGGAGGTTTCCATCGGGTGAACCCCGCAACGGAAAGTGAAAGTGAAACCACAGCTTCCGTTTCAGTCACCATTTATATAAATGGGGACGGAAACATCGCTAATGGTTTCCGTTTGTCACCATTCCGGCAGGTTTCCATTTTAACAACGGAATCAATAGCGGAGTCGACTACGCTATTGATTCCGTCAGAAAAATGGAAATCTGCCGGAATGGTGATGAACAGAAACCATTAGCAATGTTTCCGTCACCATTGATATCATTGGTGACTGAAACAGAAGCTGTGGTTTCACTTTCACTTTCCGTTGCGGGGTTCACCCGACGGAAACCTCCGACGGAACCCCGGAACAGAAAGCGAATAGTGATGTGAACAGGACCTCACACTACCTACGTAGTGTAATGTGTTCAAACTGTCATTGTGACGTGACAGTCACACTGACAGGAAGCCTAAGAAGACCAGCCGGAGGCTGCTCCTCAGAGGCTTCCGTACATGGCAACCCGGAGGACATTGTCTGGCCTCCGGTTGCCGTGACAAGGATCGCCAGCCCCCGCAAATGCATGTGGGGGGCTGCCGATCTGCTCTAAACCTCTCCAATGCGGCGATCGTAATCGACCGCCGTATCGAAGAGGTTAATTGCGGATTTCAGTGGCGACAGGGCGCTGATCGGCAACGGGGAGAGCAGGGCAGACACCCTGCCCAGTTAACCGCCGCTGCGGTGTAACACCGCGCGGCGGTTAACTTTTAAAGCGCGGACGTAACTGCACGCCCAGGTGCGCGAAGTTACTGCTCACCTGGGCGTTCATTTATGCCAAGGTGCGGGAAGGGGTTAAGGCCTCTTCACATAGTGTTGTTTCCCTAGATTTATCGTGTACGTCAGGAAATCTAACGTACACTATAAACAACGTAGACGATAATTCACAGTGCTCCATTATCTCCTTTTAGCCTATGTCGGGCTGGTAGAAGTCGGTATACCTTATTTTTGAAGGATGGAATAGCGTAGTAGAATTTGCTATTCCGGAGTCCCCAGGCAGAGCATCACAAGTGCTCTACCCGTGGACTTTGTCCCTGGGAAAGCTCCTGACATCACTTTCCATATATGTAAAGTGACGTCAGGGGATTCTCCAGGGCCGGAATCCCTGGCCAGAGTGTTGCTGACGCTCCGGCCATGTACTCAGGCTTTACAAAGCTTCGGACGTCACTTTACGTATATGGACATCAGGAACAGCGCCATAGTCCCTGGGCAGGGCGCTAATAGAAGGCTCCAGCCCTGTTCATGGACAGTGACTTCAGGAGTTTCCCCTGGGACATTCCCCGGGTGACGTATCCCACTGTTTGCCATACACATATACTAAATAGATCAAAATCCAGGGCATTAACCGGTCACTGCCTGCTCCATGGTTTCCTTCACTGTAATTGACATCAGCATTAAAATCAGTTAATGCGTATAACGTACAAACGTGAGTGCAACATTTTCTGTTGCCCACCCCCGGTAATGGAGGGGGGCCCTAGACATCCTGGCTGTATGGGGCCCAGAAATTCCTGATGGCAGCCCTGGTGACACACAAGGCATTCTGGTAGCGATCGAGTGGTGTGGTTGACTTTAAATGTTTGGTGGAGTGAGCCCAGAGTAAACTATGACCAGGAGCGCAGCTGGTGCTCAAAAACTTGTTTTGTGATGTCTTCATGTAGGATTGAGTGGAACAGAGTGCTGGACTGCTTTTTCTTTAATAATTTATTTACACCTAAGGAGGTGATGCGTGCACCTGTGGGACGACGATCCATGAGCCACTAAATGTACGTTTACTGAAGTCAGGTGAACTGAGTCCCTCTTCTTTTTCTATTTACATGCTGTATATACTATATAGGTAGCCCCAGAAAAATGGGCCCATCTCCATTTAGCCTCTTCCCTCTACCTCATGGGTAGTGTGGACTCACATAGGGCTCCTCTTCTTTATAGTTCCCACAATGTTAACAATACAGTAAGCAAGAAACAAGCCAAATAGTCACACTACTCTTCTCTACTTCAAGGGAAGAAAATTATCAAATTAGAACTGTGTTTGCATGTAGAGACAGTGGCATACCTCCAATGAAGGCAGACCACACCACTGCTATGGGGCCTGGGAACAGGGTGGCCCGGGCGGATTGGCCCCACCCCGCTCCCTGTCTTGCACCAGTAATGGTGACTGGGCCCCTGAAATAAATTGTACAGTTAGGTCCAGAATTATATGGACAGTGACACAAGTTTTGGCATTTTAACTGTTTACCAAAACATATTGAATATACAGTTATATAAACAATATGGGCTTAAAGTGCAGACTCTCAGCTTTAATTTGAAGGCATTCACATCTTAATTTGAGGAATGGTTTAGAAATTACAGCTCTTTAATATGTAGCTGCCTCTTTTTCAAGGAACCAAAGGTAATTGGACAATTATCTCAAAAGCTATTTAATGGACTGCATGGGCAATTCCCTCGTTAATCCATCATCAATTAAGCAGGTAAAAGGTCTGGAGTTGATTCCCGATGTGGCATTTGCATTTGGAACCTGTTGCTGTGAACCCACAACATGAGGTCAAAAGAGCTCTCAATGCAAGTGAAACAGACCATCGTTAGGCTGAAAAAAATTAAGAAATCCATCAGAGAGATGGCACAAATGTTAGGAGTGGCCAAATCAACAGTTTGGAACAGTCTGGAAAAAAAGAGCGCACTGGTGATCTCGTGAACTCCAAAAGGCCTGGATGTCCACGGAAGACAACAGTGGTGGATGATCGCAGAATCCATTCCATGGTGAAGAAAAACCCCTTCACAACATCTACCCAAGTGAAGAACGCTCTCCTGGAAGTAGGTGTATCAGTATCTAAGTCTACCATACAGAGAAGACTTCATGATAGCAAATACAGAGGGTTCACCACAAGGTGCAAACCATTAAAGAGGCTCTGTCACCAGATTATAAGTGCCCTGTCTCATACATATTCTGATCGGTGCTGTAATGTAGATAACAACAGTGGTTTTTATTTTGAAAAACAATGAGTTTTGAGCAAGTTCTGAACAATTTAGGTTTCTGCAAATTAGTTTCTAAATAGACAACTGGGCGTTGTGAAGAGAAGTGTATGACGCTGACCAATCAGCCCAGCTTCATTCACTGCACAGCGTGATCTCGCGAGATCACGCTGTGCTATCACATACTCCCACAGTAACTTTACCGAAGTGCCTTGAGAGTGAATAGACATTGCCTCCAGCCAGAATGCGATGTCTATTCACACTCCCAAAACTTCGGTAAAGTTTCTGTGGGACCTACTCACAGCACAGCGTGATCTTGCTGTGAATGACAGCACAGCGTGATCTCGTGAGATCACGCTGTGCTGTGAGTAAGTCCCACAGAAACATTACCGAAGTGTCGGGAGTGTGAATAGACGTCGCATCCTGGTTGGAGGCGATGTCTATTCACTCTCAAGGCACTTCGGTAAAGTTACTGTGGGAGTATGTGACAGCACAGCGTGATCTCGCGAGATCACGCTGAGCAGTGAATGAAGCTGGGCTGGAAGGATGAGAAGTGTATGACGCTGATTGATTAGCGTCATACACTTCTTTTCACAACGCCCAGTTGTCTATTTAGAAACTAATTCGCATAAATCTAAAATTGTTCAGAACTTGCTCAAAACTGATTGTTTTTCAAAATAAAAACCACTGTTGTTATCTACATTACATCGCAGATCAGATTATGTAGGAGATAGGGCACTTATAATGTGGTGACAGAGCCTCTTTAAACAGCCTCAAAAATAGAAAGGCCAGATTAGACTTTTCCAAACAACATGTAAAGAAGCCGCCCAGTTCTGGAACAGCATGAAACTAAGATCAACCTGTACCAGAATGATGAGAGGAAGAAAGTATAGAGAAGGCTTGGAATGGCTCATGATCCAAAGTACACCACATCCTCTGTAAAACATGCATGGCTGCCAAAGGCACTGGGTCACTAGTGTTAAGGCTGGGTTCACACAACCTATTTTCAGACGTAAACGAGGCGTATTATGCCTCGTTTTACGTCTGAAAATAGGGCTACAATACGTCGGCAAACATCTGCCCATTTATCTGAATGGGTTTGCCGACGTACTGTGCAGACAACCTGTCATTTACGCGTCGTCGTTTGACAGCTGTCAAACGACGACGCGTAAAAATACAGCCTCCTCAAAAGAAGTGCAGGGCACTTCTTTCAGACGTAATTTTAGTCGTTCTTCATTGAACTCAATGAAGCACAGCTCAAATTTTACGGCTGTCAGAGAAGCCTCGCAAAATGCGAGGAGGAGCATTTACGTCTGAAACGAGGCAGCTGTTTTCCCCTGAAAACAGTCTGTCTTTTCAGACGTAAAAGCCACTTCTCGTGTGCACATACCATTATCAATGAAGTGACTGTAGACAGAAGCAGCCGGATGAATTCTGAACTGTTCAGGGATTTACTTTCTGCTCAGATTCAACCAAATACAGCAGGGTTGATTGGACGTCGCTTCACAGTAAAGATGGACAATGACCCAAAACATACTGCGAAAGCAACCCAGGAGTTTAAGGCAAAGAAGTAGAATATTCTGCAATGGCCAAGCCAATCACCAGATCTCAACCTGATCGAGCAACATTTCACTTGCTTCAGGCCCCATGCACACGACCGTAAAAATTCTCCATAATTGCGGACTGTAATACGGTCCGCAATTACAGACCCTTTCAGTTCTATTGGCTGCGGACACCTTTCCGTATCGCTACAGATAAGTGTTCGTGCCGTAGAACTGTACCGCAAAAGATTGAACATGTCCTATCTTTTGCGTTTTACGGGCCGTGATCCCGAGCACTAACTGAAAATCCAGGCGGCTGTGCGCGGCCGTGCACGCAATCGTGGCCCGTGATTACAGGCGAGGCCATTTGCATGAGGCCTAAGACAAAACTTAAAGGAACAGTGTCACCACAATTTTTTTTTTATATCAGTTTGATGTTAGTGTTTTATTAAAAACGTTTGTATTTATTTGTGTGTTTGTGTGTTACTTTTCTTTATTTTTACACTTTTTCTTCCCTATGGGGGCTGCCATTTTTTTTTCCATTTCTGTATGTGTCGATTAACGACACATACAGACATGGAATACGGCAGCTCCAGTCCCATAGGGACTGCGAACGGGGCCCGTTCCATCCACTATGGTGTACGCCGTCTGTGTGGGAACGGCGCATGCGCCGCTCCCACACAGTCCAATTTGAAATGCGCGCCGTCCGGCGCCATTTTCCTGTAGACCGGAAGTCGCGGCCGGACAGTAAGATTACTACGTCCGGTCGCGGCTTCCGGACTTGTGCACTTGGAGCGGCGGTAGCAGACGGAGCGGACGGACCAGAGGGAGCGGCGGCGACTGGAGCAGGTAAGTGATTTCTATGTATGTTCGTGTTTCAGTGTGTGTTTACTACTGTATGTAAACCTACTACACTGTGTGTTAGCTCAAAAAATGGCGACACACAGTGTAGGAGGTTAGACCGTTCAATCCCCTCGTTTCTCCCGGCACTAGCCAGGATAAAGGAGGGGGGGATGCTTAGAGCTCACTAGAGCGAGGGATTTTTTCCCAATTTTGCAGCATAAAGCAATGTGGTTGCTTTACCACATGCAATGCTGCAATTTTGGGAATGGCTCCATCTAGTGACCAGCAATGGGAAATATTATAAATTAGAATCCAATTGAATCCAATTTATAATATTTCCTGACTCGTGAAAAAAATAAAAAAAATTAGAACAATGTTTAATCACCCACACACTAATTGTTTAACTAAAAAAAACAAAAACATTTTTTGCTAACAACACATTCCCTTTAAGGCAGAAAGACCCATAAACAAGCAACAACTGAAGACAGCGGCAGTAAAGGCCGGGAAAAGCATCACAAAGTTGGAAACCCAGCGTCTGGTGATGTCCATGGGTTCCAGACTTCAGGCAGCCATTGCCTGCAAAGGATTCTCTGCAAAGTATTAAAAAAACTCATTTTATTTATGGTAATGTTAATTTGTCCAATTACTTTTGAGCCCCTGAAATGTGGAGGCTGTGTAGAAAAATGGTTGCAATTCTTAAACGTTTCACAGGATATTTTTGTTCAACCCCTTGAATTAAACCTGAAAGTCTACACTTCAATTGTATCTCAGTTGTTTCATTTCAAATCCAATGTGGTGGCCTGCGAAGCCCAAATCATGAAGATTGTGTCACTGTTCAAATAATTCTGTACCTAACTGAATATGTGTCCTTAAAACACGGATACCTTTGAAAATGTTTCCAGTGCTGCAGGGTGTAGGTGAGCCATTCATGGCACCTTCTTTGTGACGCAGGTGGCATGATGATGTCATCGACACAAGCAGCATTGGTTCGATTGCAGGTGAGTATTCCATTCCTTATTAGGGGGGGCACTTTTAATTCGAGTATAAGACACGTTAAAATCTGGAGAACGTTTAATGCAGGTGGCACAGTGTTAAGCATTTTTTTATTCAGGGGGAGTATTTTTTTATTTAGGGGCATATTTTGGTGTATATTATTTATTCAGGGGGCATGTTGTGGGGCATATTTTTTATCCAGAGGCACTTTGTGGGGCATTTTTATTCAGAGGCGTTATATGTGACATTGTTATTTTCAGGGGCACAGTGTGAAAATTTTGTAGCGTCCATGGCCGCGGGCCGTCATGTTTACTCACCTCCCGACGCCGGCAGCCATGGATCCGTGAGCGCTGGTCCCCATCTCCTTCCTAGGAGACGCCAGCGCTCACTTCCACTCCATTCTTTTGTGTCCCGTAGGGTGCACGCGCACGCTCGTGCCTGGCCTTAAAGGGTCAGCGCGCGCACAAAGGAAATCGTCATCATCATCAACTGCCATGATTTCCTGGTCTATAAGTAGGCTCCAGGCCTTCTGATCCTTGCCTGAGCGTTGTTAGTCTATCCCAGTCTGTCTTGCAAATTGTCCCTTAGTGTTTCCCCGTTCCAGTTGTTACCTGTGCCCTGCTACCCGTTCCTGTAGCCCGTATTGTTCTTGTTCCTGTGCCTACCAGTGTTGGAGTCGTGTCTAATGCACCTGCTGTCGTTTGCCACGTCCAGTGTCGTTTGCCACGTCCAGTGTCTTCTGCCACGTCCAGTGTCTTCTGCCACATTGGATACTGCCCGCCACGTCTGGCGCTACCTGCCGCACCGGCCTCCATCCATGCTGAAGCCACAGCCACCGTCTGGACTAGTTCAGGTACCCAAGCTTTGCTATCTGCTATTGACTTTCGTGTAGACTGTGACCTGGTCAGCTGCCTCCCCGCTACGGCGGAGTGGCCTAGAGGGTCCACATACCCTGTGACCGTGACAAATTTGCCCACAAAAGTGAGGAGCAGAAGACGCTGGGTGATAAACTCTGCAAAGAAGAAGCCAAGATTGGGAAAAGTCATTATGGTGGTCTGGACCGGACTGAGAAGAAAAGGAAAGAGAACGACACCAGTCAGAGAAGACGTCATCTGTGAGTAACTGAATGTAAATATTATTCTGCCTCTGACTGAGTATAATCAGGGCTTGTAGTCATGGTCTACATTGTGATGATGGGTGGAAGTGATAGGGTGGATTCTAACTTGTTATGGGACCTATGATTTCTATGTATGCCTGTATAGAGGTGTGAAAGTGTTAGCATACCCTGGGAGGGGCAACCTCACTTCTATGTATAACCCCAATAACTATGTACAAAATGTGGCATTGCCCACTTACATTTACACAATGTGGCTGGCTAATCTTATCTGTACAGTTGCCTAGTTTCCAATATATGTTTTCCATTACATCATAAGAAAATTATTTTTTCTGAAACATATTAAATAACAATAATTAAAGGATAACCCCAATGTTACAGGCGTTCTCACCTCCCACTAGAAGAGGAGATGTAGTCAGCAGATCAGTCAGTACTGTTTTGAGCCAACATTCAACGCCCAGAGTGTCTTCTACAAGGCTCCTATGCAGAAAAGGTTACCAATCTGCTGGCTGCGTCTCCCGCTGTCAGATTTAAACTTCTGGAGGGAGTTGAGACTACAAGAAACATTGGAGGTACCCTTTAAAATAGATGTATAATGATTAATTCTCACACACACTGTATGGGAACAATGTCAAGAACCATTTCTGTTGATGTGAAAATGGTTCCTGACATTAGTTTGAATAAATTCCACAATGGAGAAGAAAGTTTTTGGATCCTTTAACTTTTTACCCCCGGAAGTGATATTTAATTTTCAGTGATAAGAAATAGCAAACATTGGGCTTTCTAGCTGTTGAAAAACTACTACTCTCCACAGGCTTCTGACCGTGGGGCCAAGTATCAATAGTGCTATGAAATCCATGGCACAACACAATCTTTATCTCCCAACAGCTAAATAGTGGGCAAGAGCCACATGTGGGACGTGAGCCACATATTAGAAGTTACTTTTGGACTCCTGTACTTGAGATGTGCTGCTTGTATGGGAAGCAGTAGTATAGACTATACCGTATTGTTTTAGTACAAGAAATATCGAGTCCGCAGGACAAGAAAAGAAAAAAGAAGTAACACGTTATACAGTTTTCTTTTTAATTTGCAATATTCTGAAACAAATCAAGAGGAAGATTTTTTTTCTGTTAGTCTTCATCCTCTTATTTTGACACTTACAAGGCTCAGAAAAAAAGAGTGAGAAAGAGACAAGAAAACAGAAATGTAAAGGAAGACAGCAGCAAAAGAACCCCACTGGCATTCATAAAACGAACAAGCTGTCCTCTTGTTTCTCTTATATATATAGATTTATGTATATATATATATATATATATATATATATATGTATTTATAGGATTTCTGTTTAAAGGGCATGCAGAAAATTAAACAGCAACAAATGAAAACAAGTCAGGCCGGAGATTCGCCTCTCCTCTCCCTTGGGGTCACTGCTCTGAACCCTGTAAACTTGAGTTAATTGGCAATAGGGGTAGGAGTGCTACATGCACCCCATCTTAGTCTGTTGGGGTTCCGCAGAAGACTCTGTCCCACCAATCTAGATCAGGCACATTTGAGATAATTGCATTTCTGCTTCCATCAATCCCTGAAGATTTGGTTGCTGCTTCTTTCCAGCACATTTAAAGTGGACTCACAGCAGCCATTTTGTTCGTCAAAGATTCCACATATCCATGCCCTTTAAGTAGTGGCGCCACAGAGGCATGAGGAGTGATATACCTCCCGGCTCAGTAATATCTTTTATAGGCAGTATTGTTTGGTTCACAATGGTGGGCTCCATGCAATAGGTGGCTAGTCCACTTTAAGGGCAACCTGTGCATTCTGGAAGATTCAATACTAACCCAACTTATCCTTGGGTTATGCTTTCCCACCCTGCTAACACAGGAAATCCTATAAAACCTAAACCATCTGCAAAAATGCCATACCCTACAAAAAAACTAGTTACTAGAATTGACTAAAATATCTCCTTGTGGGCCAAAGAATGAACCCCAGGCTACTTTAAAGGAAATATATATATATGTGTGTGTTTCTCAGTATTAAAAGGTGAAATCTTGGATCCAATGTGCTGACCCCACATGTCAGAGGAGAATCGCACTCACTGAAAACTGACAGATAATAAGCACACTCCATAAAATGCGCCGGCCATGCTTTGGGACTGACTCTCCCACTGCAGACAATGGATAAAACCATTATTGACAGTGCGTGGGGTTGTTAGAGCTGGATAATTTGTTATATATATATATATATATATATATATATATATATATATATATATTGTTTTTCTTTTAATATAAATTATTTGTTTGCATTCCAAACGCAAAATAAAACAACATAAAGGGGTGGCAGTGGGGGCCCCTGGGAGAACTGCTTTGCCGAAATGAATAAAAAAAAAAATCTTTTGTTTTTAACTTTTTTTGTTTATTTGATTTTTTTTTAAATACTTTTTTTGTTTTCTCTTTGTTCTGTTTGGACGACTCATTTCACGTTGGACGCGCAAACACACGGGAAGGAACGGCTCCACGAGAAGGTCACAGTTCTCTCCCCCCAGCCCCTCAAGATTTCAGACAATCCCTCCACCCCTCTACAGCCCCCCTCCCCAAATAAAGCCAAAAAGACAGAAGGAAGAGGGCTGAAGGTCAAATATTTCTCTGCAACAAGTCAATGGATGCACACTCCCCATACAATAGTAGGGGTCATACAGCTGCCCTCTTCCCCAGCTTGGAAGGGGTTAGAATGCTTAAAGGTGAAAAAGGAAACATACAGAGGAGGCTTAGTCCTACGACCTTGTCTTGTCCTCTTGCAAACACTTCATGAGTCCAGGCAGTGGATGTCTGGGATACGTGTGCACATGGGGGGATTGAGGGCCACAAGAATAGAAGGTCTGGATTTGGAGGGGTTGAGGGGGAGGAGGGATGAGAGGGAACGGCACAAGCATGCGGTCACGTGCTTTTCCTCGCCGCTGGAACTCTCTGAGCGGCGGAGCCAAAAGTCTCTGGCACTTCCTCTTTTCTGGTGAAGCCAGGAGAGCATTACTAGAGGCTGTAATGTAATAAAACATAAAGGAATCCATTAGCGACAGTAACTAAACACACTGGGAGGATATGGCACAAATCAACACATACAAATAATTTAAAATATGTTGATAAAGTACACTTGCATTACAAAATGTGAATATAACGGCCCTTTTACATGGGCAGATTTTTCTGCCCAGGAAAGGAGCACCGATCGACAATATGGCATGTGGATTGGCACACGATGACTCTATTTAAAAGGAGCAATGATCAAAATGTATGGGGACGAACAGTTCTTAATATGATCGTTTGTCTCCATAGGTTTGCATCTCGCCGGCTGATCGCTGCCCTGTTTACAGGGGCCATTGCTTGGGAAGGAGTGTTCATACAAGCACTTGTTCAGCCGATCACTGGCCCAAGGGCTCCAAGGGAGCATCATTGTAATAGTAAAGAAACATTTTGGGCAAAACTCAATACTGGTGTTTTGCCTGGACTGGGACTCCCTCATGGCTGTGTGATCTTCACTGGTGACTGTTCCACAGATCCATGGTAGGTTTTCCTCTGCATGTCCCTTGATTTAGCGCCTCTTCTTTGAGGAAGGCCGTATCAGGGGTTCCCCTCACACTCTGTATTGTGGGCCAGGTCAGGGAGCGTGGAAATGAAAAACTGTCAGTGAATCTCATGTATATCTAATTTTTGTTACACATTAAAGCAGCACTCTTGTGTATCCCCCCCCCCCCCCCATTTTAAAATGTGATGACATGAAATTTAATGTTATGTGTCTACTTACCTGGTACTGCATTTCACCGGTAGCCACTCCATTCCTGTCTGCCGCGGAGTCTTGTGATCTTCTCTACAACTTTCTGATTACTTCAGTATCTGCTGTAGGGACCGGAAGTCAGTGTCTCAATGCAAGTCTATAAGCGCCCCGACGTGAGTCTCATAGACTTGCATTAAGACACTGACCTTTGGTCCCTCCAGCAGACGCTGTAGGATTCAGAAAGTTGAAGTGAGGAGCACATGACCCACTGAACAGAGCAGCTACCTGTCAAGTACATCACCAGGTAAGTTGATACACAGCATTACACTCAGAGGTGTAGCTAGGGGTTTAGCACACAGGGGGGGGGGGTGAAAAACATCTGAGTGGGCCCCAACCCAGTAAAACGAATGTTTATAACTGCAGAGGCGCATCCGGCAGGATCAGTCTTACGTAAACAGCTAGGTTTGCTGTGCTACTCTATTTCTGTAAACTTCCTTAGAAGTGAATGAGTGTTACGGAATGTAGCGTCCATGGCCGCGGGCCATCCGGTCTACTTACCTCCCGACGCCCGCAGCCATGGATCTGTGAGCGCTGGTCCCCATCTCCTTCCTAGGAGACGCCAGTGCTCACTTCCGCTCTGGTCCACTGTGTCCCGTAGGCTCGTGCCCGCTCTTAAAGGGCCAGCGCATGAAAACAATCATCATCATCAACTCACATGATGTCCCGGACTATAAGATGACCTCTGCCCTTCTGATCCTTGCCTAAGCATTGTTTGTCATATCCTAGTTTGTCTAAGCAAATGTTCTCCTAGTGTTTTCCAGTTCCAGTGTTCCCTGTTCCTGTATTTTGTATACCGTGCTATCCTGGTCAAGTGCCGTGCTGTAGTCGTGCTGTGCTGTATCTACGCCTGTCCTGCTACTCCACGCCTGACGTCTACCTGCTGCCTAGTCCCAGCCGAGCCTGCCTTGCTACTGTCTGAGCTGCCACAGGTACCCTATACGAACTATAGACTTTGACCTGCACCCTGTTGGCCAGCTGCCATACCGCCAAGGCGGTACGGCCCAGTGGGTCCACAAACCCTATGTGACACGGAAACAGCATAGTATAGCAAGCTACGCTGTTTCCACAACTGTTACGCTGTTTACGTAACTTCTATTCACAGTAAAGTGCATCCTCACACAGTACAATTTAGTGCCTCTCCACACATATCTCTGTTCCTACGACGAGCAGAGGAGCTTTCTCTGGTCTGTGCTATGAGTGGCTTGGCACAGACAGGCGCGATGGCATCATTGCATCGCACCTGTCTGTACCGAGCTGTTCACGGCCGGCGTTACATAGTGAATGCTGGAGAAGGGAGCTGATGGCTTCCTGCTCCAGCACTGGATGCAACTGTATCTGCATCCTGAGGGCACAGATACAGTTGAGACAGGGACATGCCACCGCGGTCCAGCCCACTCCTCGGCCCCACCATCTCAGTGGGCCCAGGGCCGCCGCCCCCTCTACTTTCCTCGCTAGCTATGCCTCTGATTACACCACGTGTTAAAACGGGGGTGCGGGCTGAAAAAAAATACACCAGAGTGCTTCTTTATGAAAACAGAGCTTCTGCTCCTGTGTCCCCATTCATACTCTCGCTGCTCCTCTGGTGGCTCAGTGTTATCATAGGGTCAATGGGTTTTAGCGGCAACCAATCAGAATCCACCTTTGATAGAAAACTTTTTAAGTACAGGTAGGAAAGAAGATTTGTGATAGGTAATAATGATAACACTGAGCTAGAGCACAAGAAGTGCAAATGTATTGGGGACCCAGAAACTCTTTTCAGCTTAGACCCATAACTTCACACATGAATAAAACATTGACATTTTTTCTTTCACATTTTTAAAACACAGGGTGTATTTCTACACAGTCTGACATGGTCAAAAATTACATGTGAATCATCAAATTACCTACACACACAGGTGATAAGAACATAAATGCATAAAATCATCTACAGTCCGCATAAACCTTTATATTCCAAATAGCTTCAGTTTCAATAAAACAAATACATAAATTTCACACAGACTATGGTAGCAGTAGATTACTACAAAATTTTCTTGCCCTATCATAAAAACCAGCTTCATAACTTGTCCTTATATTTGATATATCATTCTACCAACACAGGGCATGAATTATTCCTCCATATATTAGTGAGGAAAGTGCAAACACTGTCCCTGCAGAGAGAAAATGAATGGTCAGGAAGCATGCCAACCGCTAACCTATTTATTATAAGAATACCAAGCAATAACCAGTAGGCTGGCAATGTCTCAGACATGCCAGTGCATTTGTTTGACTAAATCCAAACGATACAATATTATTATAATAGCCGTTTTTACTGTTGTGCAGAAAAGTAACTAAATGCAGCATCTTACTGTCACTGGAGGGGTGCCACAGGGGCCCCTGAGCAGTGGAAGTGAACATTCTGCCACTTGCCATCACGACGATGCCAAACACGGGTCTCTTCAGATTGGCTGGTACGAGGTCGACCTTGTGTATCAATATATTGTGTCAGGCGTATGTAGGCGATACAGGCAGCATCCTCTCCTACCACGTGAACGTGAGGATTCAAGATGGTTGTGTGGATTGGCTTGTTGTTCTTGGACAGCACTAAATACAACAAAGGCAAGGGAAAAACAGAACAAATTCTAAAAAAATCTAATAAAACTTATATGCATGCCATGACATTACTCAGGAGGGTGAAATACAGGAGATAATTGTAGGACTAAAGGTGGGGGCTGCCAATCTTTTCACATTTGTGCAAACGGTTTTCTGGAAAAATATCTCCAACTCACGGCAGCCATATGGTGGCACAAAGTCCTTATGGCTCCGTAATAGGATATTGTCCTATAAAACCAATCTTAAAATTATCACAGAGCAGGCTGGTCTGCAAGGGTATTAAAAAGGTGGTCTAGGGTGGGATCTAAAGGCCACTTTACACATGCAGATATTCTGCCGGTAAACGAGTGCCAATCGACAATACAGAATGTTGATATGTGCTTGTTTTCTCCATTCAAACGAAGCTAGGATCAAAATGTATGGGGAAAAACATAAAATTTTTTGGCCCAATATATTTGCATCTTGTCGGCAGCACATCCCCTGTTTACACAGAGACGTGCTGCCGACAAGTGACCATTTGTCTGGCCGCATAAAACATCATTGGACAACGTAAAAGGGCCTTAAGGAATTCCAAGTTAATGTAGAGGGGTCCCTCGTTCAGATTGTCTACAAAGTGCGTATACCCTATAAAGTAATTCTCAGTTTATAGGTGGGAGTTCTTCATAAGAGCTGCCATCATTTAGCTGGAGCTGAGAGCGACTACAAACAGCGCCTCTCTGTCTGTAAGACCCACCATGTCCATTCATTACATACATGGACGATTGATTGATTGCAATTGATCCCAGAGCGAAAAATGTATCCCTGCGCTGTTATTTAAAGAGGTTGTCTTGTTTAGAAAGCCTACTGTCAATTACATTATTAGCGGAGTGGAGAATGTTTATACAGAGTGTTTCTTGCTCTGGAGTACCTGGCCTTTCCAGGGATTTAATGGACAGCTTATTTATTTAAATTGGAACAGTGTAATGCTTTATTTCCCCTGCGGGGGCTCTGCAGGGGAATTAAACACTTGCTACCTGCAGATTGCAGCTGATCACTGGTGGACCCATCTAACAGAAAGCGATTGCCACAAGTAGACAATAAAAAACACACACAATAAACAAACACAAAATTATCCCATATTACAGAGACAGTATCAAATGACTGTAATATTTGACTTCTTACAGTTCTCAAAGTAAAATCGGTGAAAATCTATTCCTTCCACAAGGTTACCGAGAGCTTCTGGCTCAAAGGTGGTCAGTCCTGGATCACAAATCTTCCTAAAAGTTAAGTGAGAGATCTCATTATGGTGCAAACCGAAGGCATTATCTTATTGCATTAACCAAATGTACACCGTCAGCACCGCACCACAGATTTCACCTCTTTCCATTGAGGGAATACAGATGTCATTACGCCATCTATGGTCTGTAGATGGCACCTGGGAGAGCAGCCCTGGAGAATTAGATTACCCTGAGCCTGCTCTCTACAATTAGCAGAAGTGCTCCTGCTTTTAAGTTAATAGGTATACATTAGGTAATTGCTCTAAATGTCATTTCCTATTGTATATGCAGAGTCTGGTTTTCTATAAAGTTAAGCAGGCCATTCCATAAGGAATGTAAGTTAATGAATGTCATTCTATATTATAAATGTTGGAGGGGGATAGCTTTAAACGACTGTAACCATTTTTTTATTCCGGTGATATGTCTATGAATGATGCGTTTTTGCTCACTCTTCTTGACACATATTTTGTGCTTCATACTGATGCTATAATGCATTAATTTGTATCAGTTGCATCAGAATATATATTTTTTTTTAAAGGAACCAAAAAAACGAACAAATCCAGATCTGTTTTGTTCTTTTTTATATATTTTTTAGCATTCAAGAGGTAGAAAAAAAAGGTTTGTTTTTTTCCAGAAACAAATCACTCCTGTCCATGGGATTTGTATGGCATTACAGCTCAGCTCCATCCCCTTGAATGGAACTGATCTGCAATACCAGATACAACCCATGCAAAACCTTGGCACTGTTTCTGGAAAAAGCAGACGAGGGAACCCCTTTAGGATCAGTAAATGAAGAATTGGACACCTAATTCACAAGAAGCTTGCATCAGTTTTTTTTTAATCTGTTGTTCCATTGACTTTAATGAGACAAAAAAACATTTATTTTTCTTCCTTGGGCAATTGTTTTAATCTTTTTTATTCTCAAACTGATTAAAACACTTTTCCAGACAGATTTCATTTTGCCATCAATTGTCCAACCCACTTAGATTATTTTTAAATACATAAAAAGAAAGAACGCAGTTGTGATGCTAGTCTTACTATGAGCATGCCTACTCTATTAAAACATATAACAATCCCTATGATGACTACCCTTTAGGTATTAAAATATGCACACAACATATATTGACTCTCCCTCCCCCTCTTATATGCAGTGAACTGTGGGTATCGCCATGAGTAACTCACGCATAAGCCTCGAAGTCTCCATTATTCACAGCCTCAATCAGCTGCTCTGTTATCTTAATGATCTCCTGTTTTCGAGCTGGAAAAACAAAATAGCCGTTAAATAGAGAGATAGATAGAAAGGGAGAGTAAGCGGAAAAACATGGTCAGCATCAAGACTGGAAGGATGCCAAGATGATGATGATGGTGGATAAAGGGAACAATGGTGGATTATTAAAGAGAGGAATCAAGGATCAAAGGAAAATCCAATAAAAACCTAAAATTCTCTGCTGCTCGGCAGCTGTGATTACCGTTACGCCAAAGAAAATGTAAAAAGTCTGGTTCACATTTTTTAGCCTATACAACGGGGATCTGACAATCTTTTTTTTTTGTTTAGCGTTCAATTAAAAACAGCTGAAAATTACGGAGCTGTTTTCAGAGAAACCAGCCTCTGATTTTCAGACGTTTTTGAAGCTAAAAACTTTTTTGGAGGCGTTTTTTCTACACGGCTCAAGAATTGACATACTCCATCTTTTTACACGCCGTTTTTTAAAACAGCGTCATAAAAAAATGCCCAGTCTGAACATAATGCCATTTTCCCATTGATTACAATGGGCAGATGTTTGTAGGCGCTTAGCTACCGTTTTTTCAGGTGTATTTCGAGGCTTTTACGCCCCAAAATATGCCTGAAAACTCTGCGTGTGAACATACCCTAAATAGGATAGCTCTCCAATGCCTCATTATCTAGTCTTTTCACTCATCTGCTGTCATCTGACCCCTTTTTTTCCACAAACAGGCAGAGATACTGCAAGAGATATGAATGAGACTGAAATTGCAAGTGTGGGCCAAGCATTTCCCCATTCATCGGCTGATTGTTGCCCTGTTTTCACAGGGCAATATTCAGGAATGAGCATTAGTTTGCCCGATCCTTGGCCGTATAACAAACTTATTCTGTAACAAGCAAGAGCAGATTTAAGGGACCATATTGCAACATTGGTATAGCTAACATGTTCCTAATTCATAAATATGAATATCTATATTCAAAAATCTCTGGATCCGGGAAGATTTCTAAGCATGTTAGGATTATAATGAAAATACTTTTTCCACGTGCGCATAAAATGACACAAAGATTCCCTATTTGTTGTCCATTGAATTCCTGTGTCATGCAGCGCCCCCTCAGGGTATAGCAAAAAATGCAGTGTTAGTTATTGCACTTAGGGCTCGTCCACACATAGCGGAATTGCTACATATTTTCCGTCCGGAATTGCGGACGGAAAATACGCAGCAGAATACAGTAGCAGTAAAGTGGGTGAGATTTAACAAATCTCATCCACATGCTGTGTAATAACTCCCTCCAGAAATTGACCTGGGGTGCATACTTTTCGTACTACAGCATGTCAATTCCTGCTGCGGAAAGTGGACAGAATGTCACCATCTCCCAGCATTGTGAAAAACGCAGCAAAATCCGCACCATCTGCAGTAAAAAAACACAGGACATGGTGCGTTTTTGCCGCAGCAGAAAGTCTGCTACTTTCAACGGAATTGCTGTAGAGATTTTCTGCAGCAATTCCATTACGGGTGGACAAGCCCTAACAACTTTACTAATATACTCAAAAATGTTTTTGGCCTGCGTCTATAAGGTTGGGTTCCCATAGTGCAGATTTTGCATGCATTTTGTAAGCCGTTTTAAGAATCCAGCTGCTTGGAAGGTCTTGCCGTTGCGGGGATGGTAAGTGTGGTGATTGTGGGTGTGGGGTTCTGTGTGTGGCAGAGCTCTCAGAGTTTGAGAGCTACCCCGGGCAATGAAGAGCCGTTATTGAACTGGTGGGTGGGGGGCACAAAGACCACAGGAATGAATCCCATAGGTGCTGTGCGGGCAGGGTGGCCTTGCAGACCCCTCTCCTGCATCGGGAAGCTCCAATATTAATTGTCCATATATGGATAGTTATGTCACTGGAGCTTCCTGACATATACTTTTAACCGAGGTCAAAGACAGATGCCATACAGTGGTATCGGTCACCCATAGGCTATTATGGCGATCGTTAAACGTATACTTTTTTTTACTGGATGCCTCTGAATAGAATAGTGCATTCTATTATGCTACTCCATCCAGCAAAAAACAATATACCCGATGTATGCTACTCGACGGAGGCCAAAAGGACACTATTTGTAATAGCCTATATAAGTGTGTTTGATGCATACGCTGGGAGCTTTTCCAACACCTATGTCAAACGTACAGGGAAAATAGTGTGAAAGAGGCCTTAGGCCAGTTAAAGAAATCAGGAGGTCAGAGGGATAGTTGGGAAAAAAGGGAGAAGAAAATAATAAGTACAAAACAGACAACAAGCATAAATACTGTATGTACAAGTGAAATTAATAAGATGTCTATGGGAAAAGAACATAATTTAAAAGGAGAACAGAGTAGAAGAGTAACGTAATGGAGATGTGTGATTAGAAGGAGCATAGAACATGTCGTAGGTGGGTCAGACAGTGCTTGCCGGAAATGAAAAGAGAAAAGGATAAAGGCCAGTATGGAGTCATCATAAGAGGAGAAAAAAAGCTAACGAGAAGAAAACGACGACCATTCTGGTGAGAAGAGAATGTGGAAGAAGGGTAAAGGTCTTGGTGATTAGAACAAAACACATGATTGTGAAATGGCCTTGGTTATAGTTTTTTTTGGAGGTGTTGTGCTTTGTGTATAATACTACTGAGAAGAAAAAAAATCAAGAAATAATAGGAACTCGTTTGAAACTATGAAGAGAGAATACTAGAATGTCAGGGAAAACTTACAATGAGGAGTGTGTTAAAGACAGAAATTGTGGATATTACAGATAGAAGACATGAAGAACTTGGAAGTCAATAAAGATTGGTGATTATGATAGAACACTTTGTGGTTGGTTGGAGGGACTTTTCTGGTAAGAAGATGTAGACATGCATCTGAAGGGAAACAAAATGGTTATTAACAGAAGACAACATAGAAGAGAGGGAAAAATATGGTAAGGAGGGAGTCAATGAATAAAAGTCCATAGTTGGAAGGCGGTGGGAGCCCATGTGAGATGCGTTTGTATGCGCGAGTTCTACTTACGCTGTACAAACGGAGAGTTTAGGTGGGGCTGGGAGAGCCGATGCTGCGTGTTGGAATACTGCACTCCCTCTGCTTCTGAGCTTCGTCTGACTGTGTTAAATATATCTGTAAATCTAGCAGCTGAGAGGGGGACAAAGAGACAGGTACCAGGGAAAGGGATAGAAACCGAGACAAGAGACAGAGGTAGAAAGACAAGAGACAGAAGCAGAAATCGACAGGCAGAGAACCAGTGACAGATCAGCAGAGACAAAGGTAGAAGAACAAGAGACAGATCCCAAGGTAGTGAAGCAGAGACAAAGAAGCAGAGACACAGGTAGAAAGATAAGACAGAAGCAGTGGCAGCAAAACAGAGAGGTAAAGACAAAGGTAGACAAGAGACAGTAACAGAGTTAGTAAAGCAGAGGAGTAGAAACAAGAGCAGAAAGATGAGACAGGAGACGTAGCAAAACAGAAGTAGAGACAGACAGAAGCAGAGGTAGTGAGACAGAGACGTAGAGACGTGAGGCAGAAGAAGTGGTAACAGAACAGAGATATAAAGACAATGAGACAGAAGCAGAGGTAGTAAAGGAGAGACATGAGTCGAGACAAAGTGTCGAAAGATGAGACAGAAGAAGAGGTAGTGAAACAGAAGTAGAGATGAGAGTAAGAGAGGTAGTGAAGCAGAGACAAGAAACAGAGACATGGAAAGAGGATAGAGATAGAAAGACAGAAGCAGAGGTATTCAAAGGAGAGAAAGTGCAACAGAGTCAATAGTAGCAAAAAAGTATAACATGAAGCCAAAGATGTAGTCAGATCGGTAGAAATATAAGACAGAATAGAGAAACAGAAATTAGACAGAAGGACAGGTAATGAAGCAGATAAATATAGACAAAGATAGAGAGACAGAAGCAAAGATGGGCAAAGGAGGAGATAGAGAGCAGTGGAGGCAACAGTAGAAGGGTATGGGACAGAAATAGAGAAGCCGAAACAGAGCAGTAGGATATGAAGCAGAAGAAGATGTAGTCAGATAGGTAAGAAAGCAGAGACAGAACAGTAGAGATAAAGGTAGAAAGACAAGACAAAGACCAAGGTGAAGAGATAAAATACACAATAATCAAAAGGCAGAGACAGAGGAAAGATCATATATAGAGAATATGCAAAAAGTGGAGAGAGAAATTGGATGCAGAGAGGTGATATAGAAAGAAGAGGAAAAGTGCCAAGAAATAGAGGCAGAAGAGCAGAGATAAGTAAAAAATAGTCAGAGATAGATAATGCATCAGGGCAGAGGGCCAGGTTTTATAGTAGAGAAGAGATTGACGAGATATAGAAATACAGACAGGAGAAGTTAGAGATACAGATATAGAGGTAAGGGGAAAGACCAGAACAAAAGTCAAAGGATTCAGAGGGGTTGGAGCAGTAGGGAAACAATCAAAGTAAATAAAAGGAAAAAAGAAAAAAAAAGAAAACAGATATCAACACAGAAAGAGCAGAGACATAGCAACAATGTGAGTGACAAGAAACACAAAAAACGTCTCATCACAAACAGGCAAGGACAATGCCCGTCTCCAACACCCCCCCCCCCAACCAACACACACCCCACAGAAAGTTACTATACACAGTGCCAAGCCCCTACACACATCACAGTGACAGAAACACGAGGGGGGCTTTGATTCATCTACACTTAACTCCCTAACCATTAAAAAAATCACAGTCTACTATTCAGATTTTGTGAAATCATGCCAAAGCTTTACATATATGTCTCCACTCATCATTAAAGGGGTTGTCCGGTTTCAGCAAATTAATCTTATTTTTTGTATAAGTGATAAAGTTTTCTAATATACTTTCTGTATTAATTCTCATTGTTTTCAAGACCTCTGCTTGTTGTTATTCAGTAGGGACATTTATTGTCTACTTCCAGTGGATAAAATTCTGTCCATGGTCATGTGATGGACACACAGGTGCACGGCTCGTTACAGTATGTGTATCAGAGCTGTGTCTAACGACCCCAGCAGCTGTGTGTCCATCACATGACCATGGACAGAATTTTATCCACTGGAAGTAAACAATGAATGCTGCTAAATAACAACAAGCAGAGATCTTAAAAACTGCGAGAAATTAATACAAAAATTATGTTTGAAAATTGTATAATTTTAAATTATTTATATATATATATATATATATATATATATATATATATATATATATATATATATATACATATATATACATATATATACATATAAAAATTAACATTAATATGCTAAAACCAGACAAACCCTTCAAAGAACTACATTACATATTGAAAAGCACTGTAAAAAAAAATCCAATGCAGCATCGAAACATATAGGGGAAGATTTATCAAAACTGGCGCAAAGTAAAAGTGGAGTAGTCACCCATAGCAACCTATCAGGTTGATTCTTTAATCTTTACAGTAGGACTCTGAAAAATGGAAGGTGGAATCTGATTGGTTGCTATGGGCGACTGCTTTACTTTTCCTTTGCACCAGTTTTGATAAATCTTCCTTATAGTTTTTTTTCTTTTTTTAAAGATTCTAGAGTTCTGTATTACTAAATAAATAGTTTTTCATGCATAGTCTTTAAGGTTCTCCTACATCCCCATCCTATTACTTACGCTGTGCAAGAGGTGAATGGGGAAAGGATGGGGAGAGGGGCTGCTGAGCGACCGCTGCTTGGGGTCCCTCAGCCTCCAGGGCCCCCGAGCCCCGCCTCACTGAACTTAAAATATCTGAGAACTTCAGCACTAGAGAGAACCAGGAGAGAAAAGGAGTCGAAGCCAGACAGAGAATGAGTATATTTATAAGGGACCTGGAGAGAAAATTAGTGCAGCAATTGATAGTGAAATTGGTGACCGAAATAACAAAGACTCAGAATAATGTAACCAATAATGAGATGACTAAGGTGATGGCGGGAAAGAGCTTGGGATAAAGAAAGAGGTAAAAAAAAGAAAAGAATATAGAAATAATGAGCTATACTGTGTAAATGGTAACTTTATACCGTACATTGTCCTGCCAAATAAAGTTATCTAACTATATTTTACATTTGTATTCTATTAAAATATAGATGCGCATCTTCCCAAATATTCCACCAATAGATGGAGCTAGCAGGCAATGAAAAGTGTCTAAGTGTGAACTACTCACATGACAAATTTTGTATTTGTACCCATTGGACGATTTTCTATAAAGATTTACGCCACTGAAATGACCGATCGGCTATTTATTCAGTTTCTACATTTTTAAATACATCATATGTTACAATCAGGATAATGGCTAATTCTGCAGGTCATTTTAAATGATTGAACTATTACATTTTCCATTGCCCCTCACGGGAAGTTTTTGGATGCTTCTTGTTAGAGGATATAGCTGTGGCAATAACAACTAATATATATGGTCTTATTTATTGTATACATTTGATATAACATTCTTTACATCCTGTACACTGACGTTTTTAAATGCCCTATTAGAGAATTCTAAGTTAATTGAGGGGTCGGCCGTGTTTAGGACCCTCATCTGCTATAAAAAATAACTCTTGCTCTGGAGGACCAGGCATGTCCTTGCATTACACCAACAGCCCATTTATTTCAATAGGAATTGTGTAATGCTTTGTTTCCCCTGCAATGGCGCTGCAGGAGAATTGAATACTTGCTGTCTCAGAGATTACAGCTGATCACTGAGGGTCTAAATGCGGGACATCCAATGATCAGCATAACAATGCGGAACCCTGTTGACAAAGATTGATTGTTCAAAGGGGACATCCACTTTAACTAATCAATAATAGTAATAGTTGTTTTTTTTAATGAAGTTTTATCACATATTGGCAACATAATTATTGTTTCTGAGAACCAAAACATTTGAGCTTATTTTTAATCTGGAATCACCCAATCATCTAGAATTTTTGGGGTCCTAAAGTAGAAGAAAAAACAACATAAGATTTAGGTTTAAAGGGATTTTCCAGTTAGAAGAAATTGATGGCCTTTCCTCTGGATAGGCCATTAATATCCGATTGGTGAGAGTCTGATTGGCGAGAGTCCGACTCTCGGCACCCCAGCCAGTCATCAATTTCCCATCAGTTTCCCATCAATGAGGGTCTGACTGCAGGGACCCCCACGATCCTCAAAATGAAGGGATTCCTTTACAGATTTTTCCTAAATAGTGACGCTCCTGGCCACCCACTGTGCAGGGACCTATAATACAGCCCCATTAGAGCTGTTTTATAGTTCCTTGCATAGTAAGTGGCTGAGAGGTCGACGCTGTGCAGAAGACATACCAGGGACCTCTGTCCCTTCATTCTTGGGCAGGGGAGAGTTTGGACCCCCACCAATCGAAATGTTACGGCATATCCTGGAGATATCCCAAAACATTAAATGATTGGTATATCCCTTTAAATGTTTTGAGGGGAAGGGCATCTCCTATGTATACCTGGCAAGTAGCGACAACTCTAAGGCCCCATGCACACGACCTTGCCTGTAATTACGACTCGTAATTACGACTCATGCACGGGCACCTTCCCGTAAGAAAACGGGAAGGTACCCGTGGCCAATAGAAGTCTATTGGCCCGTAATTACGGGTTGTAATTACGACCCGTAATAACGGGAGTTTTTACGGTCATGTGCATGAGGCCTCAAAGTCACAGCTTTTTATTTATTATCAGTTGAATTTTATGAGATTCTTTTATTATCCAAAAAAAACCACTCCTTGTTCAGTCTATGCTGACTGTCTAATCGACTTTATTATTTCCATTTGTATTTGTATCAATAGGAAAAACCCTAAATGGACAGGTGTACAAATAATAACTAAAACAAAAGTTCAATAAATGCAGAAAATGGTTGAAAGAATGAACATATTATGAAGTACATATCGGAAGGGCACAAAAAACAGTTAACATGGGAGTAAAATGGCATAAATCCAAAGATGTTACAAGGTGATTGTATTGTATAAATGTCCATATATTTGTAAGGTACAAGTCCATGTTGGCCTTATGAGTCATTATTGAAATAATGCAGTGTGGTATATGATATGATTGTATGGGAGAAGGTTGAGGTGTTCATAGGGTGTGGATAGACTGGTTCATCAACCAGATGGTCAATCCACTAGAGAAGTTGTAGATGAAGAGGGATAGAAATGAGATTATTTGATGTAGAGTAGAACTACCATACCTTTCATTTCTTCATCCTCTGGGTTGGTATGTGTACTGTCCGAGGATTCCTATGTTAGATAGAAAACAAAATGGAAGAATGTTTAGGAAGATGTGACGGTGGAAAGAGATGTGGGTTGTAGACAAAGAAAATCACAATGGTTAGAGACAAAATCTATAGGAAAATCATATGGTCACATAGTCATAACCAACTATTCATTTGAATTTTTATGGTCTGATACCAACTCAGCTCCTGGAGAACAACACAGAAACACCCTCTTGTCCTTAAACTTCGGGTGCCACTACAAATGCTATAGTACTGATCATAAGGGCCACACAAGCATTGTTTTAATATAGCGAGAACTTTCGCCCAGGTGGTACTGAGAATTGTCATGGTGAACATCAAGAAAACTCTGTACTTATCCAGTTTCACAAGGATATATTCTAGAATACTTTGACTACCAGGAGAAACTCATGTAATTTCAGAAACAAACCTAAGCAGCACTAAGTCAAGTTATGGATAAAAATGTACTGTAACTACTGGTCAATGACAATAACATTTGATTTCATTGTAAAACAGTACAAACTGGATGACTTTTCAAGGTCCACCAATCAGCAGAAATAGTTCTCCAATCTAATGTTGATAAACCAACCCTACACTTCAATGCACGCAGTATTTGGAGGTGGGGGGTGATCTACTGTATGAAAGGAAGCTGATTGATTCAGTAAGCTTGTCTACTAGAAATAGTAGTTGTGTAAGATAGAGTCTTTCTGCCAGGTAGACTGTACAAGATAATACTACATCGCTCCAGAGTACAGTTTACCACTGGAGCTCAGCTAAGTTGGTAAGTAGGTGTTAGCAAAGTGCTAACCGATCCCAAATGGCAGCTATCAGATTTTTGAATAAAGCTTTGTATCTGACTGAAGAAGAGAGCATGGCATAACTTGTTGGGGTTTAGTGTTCCAAACCTGCCTACCTCAAAAAGCAGACATTTCGTAAATAGTTAATAAAGTAAATTACAATTTACCGAAAGGAGTTGAGGTAAGGAGTCCAGGGTCATCAAGATGAAGCCGAAGACAGTAGTAGACAGTCCTCGGTTTCACATGCGCAATGCGCATGTGCCCGATGCTGCTCCCGGTCTCATCTCGGTAAGTTACTTTACTAACTATTCTCAAAACATCTGTTTTTGATGTAGGCATGTTTGGAACAATAAACCCCAACTGCATAGCGGTTGCGTGTAGTTTAGTAGCTCCAAACCTACTGACAGGTTCTCTTTAAAATCAGAATTAAACAGTCCATCTACTTTAGATTAAGGTCAGTGGATCCTGCTGATTTTGGCAGTTTCGCTCACAATCTAATGTGTAAGGGGCAACCGGACTGTCCTCCGAAGGCAGATGTCAGAGAAAACAAAGATTGGATTTTTAACATGTTTGATCGGTTGTTCTGCTGGAATACCTCATGTGTATGGCCAGCTTAAGATAAGATAAGTAAATCATAATTATATGACAATTTAACCTGTAAAACTATAAGAGAGTAAAACAGACAGGGTGAAAACCCCTCCACCAAATCAGTATAGAGTCATTTTGTCATGTGGCTTTTGGATGGACTATGGGAATATGGGAGGTGTGTGATAGGGTAATAAAAGCCTAAATAGTTTAGGATTATAGATTTCTCAAAATACATACAGTACTTGTCATTACAAATGTATGCAAATTCCACTGCTATCCCATCATACATTTAAAATCTACTAGCCACAGAACAGTGCTAAATACACACAAACATCAGTAACAATGGCCAGTAAGAGATTCCAGGCTTAATATAATTTGCCTCTATGACTGAACCTCAGTTCTTTCAAGGGGCCTAAACATGACTTAATAACACAGTTGGCCGAATACGGCAGCTTGTACGGGATATAAGACCCCACTTTTTCAATAATGAAACAAAATTGCATCATATTATGCCCCCAACTAGCCCTGGTGGGTTGTGTATGTTCTCCTCTTATAACCACTAAAACCGACACAAAAGAGCCATCAACAATCTGGGGCTAAATAGCTGGATGTCTTCTAATTTGCCAAGGATAATATATGACCAAACTGGACTAGGCGGTACATTCGGCCCACTATGGCTACATATGCATTGCGGTCACGATCACAAAATAACCGTTTGCCTAGAGCGAGGAGATAAGCAAGAGCTCCCTGCCAATACCCCAACTGACCAAAGGTTTGTGGCCGCCCCTCAATCTGCAGTTTGTGTATTGTTTATTGGGTGCGTTTAGCACCTACGTCTTCAATTGTTTAAAGAGGCTCTGTCACCACATTATAAGTGGCCTATCTCGTACATAAGGAGATCGGTGCTGTAATGTAGGGGACAGCAGTGTTTTTTATTTAGAAAAACAATCTATTTTTACCACGTTATGAGCTATTTTAGATTTATGCTAATTCGTTTCTCAATGCCCAACTGGGCGTGTTTTTACTTTAGACCAAGTGGGCGTTGTACAGAGGAGTGCATGACGCTCACCAAAAATAAAAATGTGTCACTCTCTTTGCAAACCATTCACCCAGCACAGAAGGCCACAATCAACTATTTATCCTAGACCTATAGAAAACCTAGCGACCGATAAAATATGGAATTATTAATTCATGGCCTATATACTAATGTTCCTAGAAATGCATAAGGCCTCCATGTAAAATCTAAGTGAAGAATGGGACCATGTATAATAATAAGTTGGGTTGTGACCACACAAGGTCCCCCTACTGGAGCCTCTGAAGTAAAGAGGTGCATGAAACATGACATATGAAGAGTGATGTAAAGATATGGCAAATACCTTTATCCCGTCCACCAGGTTATGAATTACTGTGGTTTGAGGCTCCTATAGAGGAAGAAAGAATGAGAAATGGGAAAGAGGAGAAACTAGATAGGGAGGAGGGATAGGTAGTAGGGTAGATTTAGGATAGAAGGAGAGGGGCAATTAAGGCTGGGTGTACATGGAGAGATTATGTTTTTATAATCTGGGTGGAAATGTCATATCATAGTGATAACTAACATGTGCATATATCTAAACGGGCATAATGTGTAGATCCTATCATTATTTGACCTGCCCATAATCACCATTTTCTCTGAAAGTAGCATGTAAAATATTATTGATTATAAATCTCAGTTCAGAGCAATACCGCAATTTTTAAGGTCAGGTCTATCTGTGTAAATTGAGCCGGGTTTATATGTAGTGATTATTACAATGATACAGCAGTCCTATCTTGTCACCATTATTGCTGGATCTGATGACAATCTAATGTGTATGGGGGCTTCCCGACTGTCCCACTATGGTAGATGTCGGTGGAAAGACGGATTAGTCATGCTGGATTTCCCTTTCCCTATTGAAATAAACATGCATGCTCACCGAAGCCAATGCATATTTATGAGGAGATCAAGGGAGATAGCTGTTGACCCAAACATGTGTTTAGTCGACATTTATCTTATGTGTATGGCCAAAAAAATATCTCTATATGCAAATGTATAGCTCAGATCGAGGTCCTAACAATCACTTATCTGGGGGTTCACTTCATGTAAACCCAACAAAAGTAGCCAAGGGGACACAGGAGAAGGCCGGAATAGAGATGACAGGGCAAGAGGACTGAAAAATGGAGGAGTGGAAAGACAGGCAACGACTACTGGACATATTACAGACCTCTAACTAACCCACAGAGAGATAACAGACTAATCTAAACCACAGACAGAGGACAGACTTCCCAATCCAGAGACAGACCACAAACTTATTTGAGCCACAGACAGATTAAAACAGAAGTCCAGGACCCCACAGAGACAACTTCCTGAGACACACGTCTCTGAACCACAGACACAAAACAAACTTTACCAAGGAAAGGACAGCAAGAAGGCTTCCCTCCACATACAAGAGGATCAGACTTTTCCATATGCCCCCTATCCTTCCCACTCCGGTCCCCACAAAATATCACAAATACACATAAGCGCTGTTCCACTCATTCCCTGTACTCATACCAGGACAGCTGGAGGAATGGGGCCCTTCGGACTGGTCACTCCAGCGCTGTTCTTGGTACTGTTTGTCTGGGGCTTCAGAGAGAAATAGAGATAAAGATAGAAAAATTATATTGTACAAAAATGTTAGAATAAACCAACTATTGTATGTGCTATCCTATATCCGTAGTATATGTAAATTCTAAACTTTTCAATATCTCTACCATATAACCTAGAAATGTTTATTGTACCTTTGATGTAAATTGACTGTAATCGCTCTTTAGAAGTACTATCTTTAGCAGTTTTCCTTAATTAGTAGTAGCGGCAAATGCAGAATTTTTAAAGTGGAGTTTTTAAGCACGTTGGTGCCCATCGTGGAGATGGCAAAATCCTCCCCCCTTCCCAGGATACGGACTATGCAGATATTTGCGGACAAATAGTAAACCTCTTTAACTGGGCCCATGAGTAGCTCAGAGACTCCCTTCGTTTGGTGCCCTAGATGCCGTCAACTGTGATATTACTGTGCATCAATGGCACCATGACTATCATATAACTGGCATTTGACACCGAGCCAAGAACCATGACCACGGCACAAGATCATAGAAAATACATTTGTTACACATGTTATACCACTGATCTTTAGTATCAAATGTAACCATGACTGCACTATTTCCATAGCTGCAAGTGTTTGTAAGAAATGTTGGTTATTCATACCCAATATTTTGCAGCAGTTGGTAAAGAAGAGTTCAAGCAGACTTTTGCTCTAGTGGATGTAATAGTTTTTAATCAAGCAACTTTATTTCACCTAATGTTGATAATTTTGACAGTTCTATGTCATATAGACCTGTCAGAAGATATGAATGGGGTCTATGAGCCTGGACCACCATTCATTTTCCATATGAAGGGGATAACTGATGTTATCTTATAATAAGTCTTTGTACATAAATATATATATATATATATATATACATATATATATATATATATATATATAATCTGTATATGAGTCTCTGTGTATATATATAGTTTCTATATAATTTATTACATAGTTACCTTGTCCACGCAATCATTTTTGACTGGATTTTTTTTCTTTCTTTCTTTCTTTCTTTTTGAATTCAATAATTTTCTAGCAATTTATAGAGCAGTAGAGGTATACTTTACTGTTGAGTCAGTGGAGTGCCGTATTTTGGAATGGTAATGACAACACTAGTCCTCCCAAGATAATCTCACATGGGATAGTTATTGGCAATATAGTTGGCTATTTCTCCCAACTTCCCATAAACATGCATGCCTGGATCGGCCACGCGTGCATATTAATTTCAGTAGGTGAAGAGGGATAAGCTACTAAAGTACACCTCTAACAGCACTTATCTCCTGGGGTACATAAAATCAGACATGTCGACATCCAACATACACTATCCTTTCCCCCAACAGTAGTCACTGTAGGGCAGCCCCCATACATATTAGACTGTCAGTCGACCCCACCAAAATCCTAGGGATTGGCCGACAATTATTTAGGCCTCATGCCCACTTCAGTTTTTCCTTCAGGGTGCTATCCATTTTTGTCACTGATAGCACCCTGAACCCATTCATTTCAATGGGCCCTTGCACACTTCCGTTATTTTGACTGATCCGTTGTTCTGTTCCGTCAAAAGTAGAGCATGTCCTACTTTAGTCAGTGATTCCGTGACCATGGGGCCCAAGAAAGTCAATGGGTCCGTCAAGAAAACGGACAGCACACGGAAGGCTTCCGTATGCTGTCCGTTTTTGATGGATCCGTTGCCCTAGCAACGGCAGGGCGTGCCAAAGTTCACAGACTGGGACATGTGACAAGTTCAAATAAAGTTCAACACCTTCCGTTTTCTTAACGGAAACACAGAAGCGAAACGGAAGCACAACGTCCGTTTAAAACGGAGACACGGAACGGACACTGAGTACACACGGAAACCACACGGATATCAAAACGGACACAAGGATCCGTAAAAAACGGCCGAGAAAGCGGTGATGGAAGTGTGCATGAGGCCTTAGTGTGTTTGTATAGATTTCCTTTTGTATCTTATCTAAGGATGGTAAATAGACCTGTCATTCTGTCACTTTTCATTTTTGCCTATTAGAGATAATGAAGTCATATCATTACATTTTTTGGACTAATATGTGTAGCTTGTTTGACCACCATATGTCAGCAAAAAAAAACATTGAAAAAAAACAAATTCCTTCCACAAAAAATAGATTCAAAAGCTATGTCACTTCAAATGAGTTGTATCATATAGAGGTCATATAAGAACTAATAGACGCCATGTCATAGAGGGGGCTCCCCTGGTCGGGCTACCCTTTTATAGACATAGTGGAGAGAGAGGCTTAGTAAAAGCGGCCCCATATTAAGAATGTCAGAGTAACATTCAGAGCTAGAGAATTTACTACAGTGTCTATTATTACAGATACATATATACATTACCTTTCCAACATCCGTCTTCTTATTTAGCAAACTCTTAGCTGCTGCAGAGGTCCAAGAGAGACAAAGAAAGTGTGGTCAAAATATATCAAAGTTGTTGCCACAATAATTTGTTATTTAACCCTATACAAGTTTATCCACTACACAATAGCAGCCACTACTCTATATGATCTCTTTGCTGTATATATGGAAATGCACAGAAATTCCCTAACTGTATGCATTATGGATATGCAAACGTCTCAGATAATCTAAGTGAAATGTCTAATTATTAAAGTGGTCCGTCTGGATTATATGCTGATCACGCTTCCAAGTATATACTCTTGGGGACTGTCTTTGCAAAAAGGGTGATAGGCAGTAATGCGGCAGGAGTGGGTTAATGGCCAGAATTGTAGATGTGAATATTGAGCATTGGTGGTGCTGAGGTTCCTATCTATGAGCAACACTGATGAGATTTAAAGGGAATGTCTCTGTAGAGAGAAATAATGTTTGTTTATTTTTTAATGTTGTTCCTATTTATGTTTTATTTAAAAAAAACTTTCCTGGGGGCAACCATATCGGAGGCACAAACTCCCTTCCTGTATTGTCTGTATAGAGCGTACAGCAAGGTATGTATGCTTTATAGCAGCTGAAATTAATGGGAGTCAATTGACAGAGAAATGTCATAGATTAGTACAGTCTCCAGGAGGTGACGGAGTCAGGGCTGCACTGTCAATGAGGCGAGTTGAGCATCTCGCCTAAGGCGGCACCCTACTGCCTCTCTGAGGGCACGGCGGCGCCACTGAAACCAGCCGCCGACACACCCACGCCTGCAATAATTGTACCTGCGTCTATAGAACGCATATACAATTACATGCATCAGCTCTGAATAATGGGTAAGTTCCGTGCCCGACCATTCAACGCCTTACAACTACGCTGATTGGCAGGGCAGAATGACTTGCCACGCCAATTAACGTCTTACAACGATAATAGCAGCGTGATGAACGTCATTGTGCCGCTTCCGTTGTTGGCGGGCAAGTCATTCTGCCCTGCCAAACTGCGCTTTTTAACGACGCAAGTGGCGCGATTATGCCATCGTGCTGCTTGCGTCGTTCAGCCCCAGCAGACCTGCTCAGAAGAGAGCAGGCGTTCATTGACACAGCACGGCACAGGAACGGTATCAAGGTGAGTATGTAAATTCTTTTTTGTCCACTTAAAAGTGTGAGTGGCATTATCTACAGGGGGGCTATATGTGGGGCACAATCTACACTGGAGGCTATATGTGGGACACTATCTACAGAGGGGTATATGTGGGGCACTATCTACAGGGGGAGGCTATATGTGGGGCACTATATACAGGGGGAGCTATATGTAGGACACTACAGGGGGCTAAATGTGGGGCACTATACACAGGGGGAAGCTATATGTGGGGCACTATCTACAGGGGGCTATAGGGGCACTATCTACAGGGGGGGCTATAAGTGGGGCACTATCTACAGGGGGGCTATATGTAGAGCGCTATTTACAGGGGGCTATATGTAGAGCCCTATCTACAGGGGGAATATATGTGGGGCACTATCTACAGGGGGGCTATATGTGAGGCACTATCTACAGGGGGCTATATGTGGGGTACTATCTAATGGGGGCTATATGTGGGGCATTGTATAAAGGCGGCTATATGTGAGGCACTATCTACAGGGGGATCTATGTAAAGCGCTATCTACAAGGGGATCTATGTAGGGCACTATGTACATGGGGGCACTATCTACAGGGAGCACTGTGTGTGCGTGCGTGTGTGTGTGTGTGTGTGGGAGGGGGGACACAGTGTATGGTGCTATTATAATCAGGCACACAGGGTATTGTGCTATTATATTTAGGGACATAGTGTGTGGCACCATGAGAATTTTATCTCAGCGCAAACTGCAGAAATGGGCTGTGGCCAGGAGAAGTCGTCATAGAGATCAGGGCCAGATATAGAAGAAAAGAGAAAAAGAACAACTAGAATCTGAAAAGATGTCACCGGTGAGTCACTTGATGTAACTGTTTACTCTGCCTCTAATCAGCACTGTAGTCACTGTTTGATCTGCAGCGAGATGATGGGTGGTATGATTTTTTTTTTGTGAAACAGCAACTCCTAGCATATTCTTACCATTGTTTGGGCCATGCTGGGAGCTGTAGTTTTACGCTGTACAAACCTATACAGCAGGAGTTGCTCTAAATTGAGCTGTATTTGTGCTGGTGTTGTATATATGTGCTCTGCTCTATTCTGGTGTTGCATTTATGTACACAGCTTGGTTCTGGTATTGTATTTATGTACTGAGCTTTGTTCTGGTACTGTATTTATGTACTGAGCTTGGTTCTGGTGCTCTATATATGTACTGAACTTTGTTCTGGTGCTGTATATATGTAATGAGCTGGGTTCTTGTGTTGTATTTATGTACTGAGCTTGGTTCTGGTGTATTTATGTAATGAGGTTGGTTCTGGGGCTGTATATATGTTTGAGCTTTGTTCTAGTGTTGTATATATGTATTGAGCTTGGTTCTGGTGCTATATTAATGTCCTGAGATTTGTTCTGGTACTGTATATATGTAATGAGCTTGCTTCTGAAGCTGTATATATGCACTGAGGTTGGTTCTGGTACTGTATTTATGTACTGAGCTTAATTCTGGTACTGTATTTATGTACTGAGCTTGGTTCTGGTGCTGTATATATGTACTGAGCTTGGTTCTGGTGCTGTATATATGTACTGAGCTGGGTTCTGGTGTTGTATTTATGTACTGAGCTTGGTTCTGGTTTTGTATTTGTGTAATGAGGTTGGTTCTGGGGTTGTATATATGTATGAGCTTTGTTCTGGTGTTGTATATATATAATGAGCTTTGTTCTGGAGCTGTATATATGCACTGAGGTTTGTTCTGGTACTGTATATATTAAGTGAGCTTGGTTCTGGTGTTGTGTGTATGTATATATATATATATATATATATATATATATACTAAGCTTGGTTCTGGTGCTGTATATATGTACTGAGCTTTGTTCTGGAGCTGTATTTATGTATTGAGCTTTGTTCTGGTACTGTATATATGTATTGAGCTTGGTTCTGGGGATGTATATATGTACTGAACTTGGTTCTGGTACAGTAAATGTACTGATCTTGGTTCTGGTGCTGTATATATGTACTGAGCTTTGTTCTGGGGATGTATATATGTATGAGCTTTGTTCTGGAGCCATATATGTCAGAGCTTGGTTCTGATGCTATAATTATATTGGATATATTTATAATAACAAAATTATGGTGCAGATGGACTTTTTTTAAAATTCATTGTATATTTAATGGGAACCTGTCAGGTAGTTTTAACCCCTTGAACTGCCACCATGCAATAATACATGACTTGACAATATTTCCAAACATTCCCCTGTATGTTGTTTTCAGATGCAGCAAAATCTATAATATCAACTTTTAAAACGGCGTACACTATATGCTAATTACTCATTAAATGGTAATGGGGTGGTGCTGCTATCCTGAAGAGTCACATAGCCCTGCCTTCAATCCCATCTTCCCATGGTTGAGTGACATCCCCCTAGCTGTTATACATCACTACCAATATCCTCCAACTTTCTCGGATGTGCCATAGCCTTGTACTACTTGGACATACACCATGCAGTGAGGTGTACTCTGCCTGGCTGCACCGCACATTCCAGTACAAGGCAACAGTGCATCCTCAAGAATTGGAGGAGGCTGCTAGTGATGTAGAACAGCCATGGGGATGTCAATCAAAATCTGGAGGGCCCCATTTTAATTTTCACCTCAGTCAGCAGAAAAGCTAGGATCGGCCCTGGACGGAGTACAATCCCCAGAGACAGAGAGTGACAGGAGAACTTCATACAGTGCCTTATCTTTGTGTTTATAGTGTTGCTATACTGCCTTATCTAGGCCTCAACCAGTCCAATAGAACTGTTATTATTTCACCTACCCCCTATGATAATGAGATAGCTCTGCTCATTCTGTCCCAATCTTTACAGCAAACCAGAGAAGTGAGCTACAGAAAATAGGAAGCGTCAGACAATTGTAACTGCTTAAATGGGTATTCCCAAATCTTTATGTGGATAGTCATATAAAAATACACAAAATCCACTATTTTTTATTTTATTTTTTGTCTATTATGATTGTTTTGTATATTTTGGATACACCATTAGACCATGTTGTACATGTATGTTTTACCAATGTCTTTTATAACATTGATATGTGACGTATGCTGCTGTTCTTATGTCCTAAATGTTATATGCTGTACATCCAGTTGCACACTGACTGTTTATTATCTTTTTGCATGTAAAACATTTTTGCAACAAAAATTTATCAAAAGTAAAAATATACAAAAAAACACCACAAAATAAAAAAAAAACCCTAATTAAATTATATTTTTATTTTATGATGAAACATTCTTTTTAATTGCTTTAAATAGTTAAGAGGGAAACAATAAGAGGTGGGAAGTACATGTTAGAGAACCTTTACAAATTTTATTAGGACCACTGTCTTTCTGATGGGCGATTTTATTTAAAATTAACACCTTTATCCAGAATCTAACAGTTCATGTTAAACAGCAGTTACTGCAAATAACCTACCCCATGGCTCTGAAAGGTCAACAAAGTAAAATAATGATTATATTAGTCAAGGATTTAATGGATCACCTTCTTAATTCCATGCCATAGGCAGGCACAGTTACAACTAAAATAGCTCAACACTGCCAAAACCTGGGAATCCGCAGCCCCTATTTCACCTTTTGGGGTACCTGTGACTGTAATATGGTGGTTCTTGGTTGAGTTAGCTGCTTTTAACATGTACATAAAACATTGCTAGTATTGCACACAGAGTTATCAGGACCAGTCCAGGTCAATAATCTCAGATTGTAGACTTTAAAAACATTACTTATTTGAAGGAGTTTTCCTACCACAGACACTGATAGCATTTTACTAGGATATCAATGTCTGACCCGTGGTTGTGTGACCTCTAGAACCCCAAATGATGCCTAGAACGAAGGAGCCGCAGTGATGGATAAAATGCACTTTTGGCCTTTGTCCTATACACTGCTACGCCCGTCCTTCAGCTGTGTTGGAATTGAATCAGCTCTACCTGCAGGATGTGGATTTTTTCCACTATAATTTTCAGAGCGCACAGCTTAAAGAGAAAAGTTATTCACAGGGCATTTTATCTATCACTGCGGCTCCTTCGTTGTAGGCATCACTGTGGCTCCTTCATTCAGTGACATGTCAAAAGATGTTTAAGGGTGAACCTTTCTTTTTTAACTTAAAATCCATGCAATATGAGTGGAACAATTTTTTTTAGATTTGAACTGTAAAATGTTGTAAATTGTTCTTCAAAATGTTCTTTACAATCAACCATAGTTTATTATTTTCTATTTGTCTATATAAGGCTTCGTTCACATCGGCATTGGGGTCCTATTCTGACATTCCGTCTGAGCTTTCCATCAGGGACCCTGAACAGACACAAACGGACACATTTTGCAGGAAGCAATAGCGTAGTCTACTACGCTATAGCTTCCGGCAAAACGACGGGTCCGGTGCACAGCAGAGACAAACGGAAACCATGGGCACCGGATCCGTCACCATTGAGATCAATGGTGATGGAAACGGAAACCTCTGGTATCCGTTTGTGTCAGTTTGCGTCTGTTCAGGATCCCGTTCTGACGGAAAGCTCCGATGGAACGTTAGAACGGGACTCCAACGCAGATGTGAATGAAGCCTTATCCCAACCTCCTAAGGGACACATAAGGGCAGCACAGGACTTTTGCTACATTGTTGCCTCCTGCTTATATACTAAGCAGGAGTGTAGCCCGAAGGCCTCGTTGACACCTAAGAAGTTAGCAGTAATATAAATGAGACATGGTAGGTGGGGGACCCTGTTCAGATATTGCATATAGGCGCAGGAGCTTCAAGTCACAACCCTAATGGTAAACTTTGATGCCGTGATTGGTTGTAGGACAAAGGGTGTATTAGTATGTTTTTTGGGGTCCCTTGTTTAATGCAGGCTACAGAAATATACTTCTTTTGAGGAATTAGAGCGTACCATGAAAACTGGAACTAAAATGGTTAAGTACCTCTGTAGAGCACTGTGTTGTTTTTATGGTATCTTGATTGTATACCTAGTTTTATATCATAGCAAATGTTGGCACCATTTAAGCAAAAAGTTAGTAAGGAATAAGGAGTAGATACTGCGTTTATGTCAACAGTTTTATCAGTAGACCACCTTGGATAGTACAGGCATGCCCTGCTTTTGTATAATGCCCCTCACTGTGGACACTCTAGAACCCACTTCTCTCAGACATCATATGGAACAAGCAGAATACATATTTCCTCTTTGTAGCACTAACACATAATAAAATGAGAACCAAAATACTAGAACTTACCTTGCAAGAAATAGAAAAGGAACGGAAGAATACACAGGAGACAGACAGAGGCAGGGATGAGAGCAGAGAGAACATAAGATAGAGAAAAGGATAAAGTAGGACGCCAGAAATAGGACAGTGAAACAAGGGGAGAAAGAAAGAGAAAAAAAGAGAAATTGTGAAACGGTGAGAAAAAGACAGGGGGAGAAGGTAAAGATACATAGACGTTATATATACAGGGTGGGCACTTTTAAAGTCAATTTGTTGCAAATTTCGGGCATCGGCAGGCTGGCAAGACAGGACATCTAACACATGCCCAGCCACTTAGACACCGTCCAAACACTCACATCTTCTACCCCTTGGCTAAATGTGTGTAACCTGCCTTAAACGTCATTTTCCTGATAGTGCATACAGCAAAGCATGTGGCCCCAGACATAGTACACATATGAATGTGCACTGGAAACATATTTAGATATAAAGGCCTGTTAGTAGAAAAAAATGGAATAAGGCCCTGGGTAAAAAGCAGACATAAAAATAGTATATTCACAAAAAGTGTAGTGTTGAGAGAACAATTGTTAAGTGCAAACTTATAAAGTGGACTATTATGCCACAAATACTTAAAGAGGCTCTGTCACCAGATTTTCAAACCCCTATCTCCTATTGCAGCAGATTGGCGCTGCAATGTAGATAAGAGTAACGTTTTGTTTTTTTCAAAAACTAGCATTTTTGGCCAAGTTATGAGCATTTTTATATTTATGCAAATGAGGCTTTCTAGAGTACAACTGGGAGTGTTTAAAGTTATGTCCAAGTGGGCGTGTATTGTGTGTGTACATCTGGGCGTTTTTACTTCTTTTACTAGCTGGGCGTTGTGAATAGAAGTGTATGATGCTGACGAATCAGCATCATCCACTTCTCTTCGTTACCACCCAGCTTCTGGCAGTTCACAGACACACAGCGTGTTCTCGAGAGATCACGCTGTGACGTCACTCACTTCCTCCCATAGGAACTTCATCGCGTCAGATGAGCGAGGACACGCTGTGTGTCTGTGAACTGCCAGAAGCTGGGTGGTAACGAAAAGAAGTGGATGATGCTGATTCGTCAGCATCATACACTTCCATTCACAACGCCCAGCTAGTAAAACAAGTAAAAACGCACAGATGTTACACACACAATACACGCCCACTTGGACATAACTTTAAACACGCCCAGTTGTACATAAGAAAGGCTCATTTGCATAAATATAAAAATGGTCATAACTTGGCCAAAAATGCTCGTTTTTGAAAAAAAACAAAACGTTACTGTAATCTACATTGCAGCGCCGATCTGCTGCAATAGGAGATAGGGGTTTGAAAATCTGGTGACAGAGCCTCTTTAAGTGTGGTAGTTCTTTGTAGAAGGTGTCCTATGCTGTTAACATTAAAAGGGGTTGCCTCATCATTGACAACCCCCTTAGAATGGGTGCCTAGGCGGGGATCAGCTGATCACTGTGGGTCTGGTTCCTGAGACCTCTGGCACACTGCAGATTTTGCCAGGGGAAACCGTGGACAGGCAGACATTTCCCCTGAAGCGACCATAATACATAAACGGGCCAAATCGGCCAAGCTAGAGCCTCTGCAGGTTAGCAGCTCTACGATTTAGCTCCTAGAGAGGTGTCGAGTAAGAAACTCCCCTTTATGACGTTCATAATAGGGCATATGAACAGGGATTGTCTTGATGAAACAACCCCTTTTAAGTCTAATTCCATTCAAATATATTTCAGGTTTGACTGCAGATAACTCCAATATCCCACTCCCCATGTGATATTCATAAGAGTCCAAGAAGCTGAGACATAGAGTGTTGTTTGTTGTACTCTCACATACATGGCCGCCATCAGGAAAGTTCCAGTGGTACTGCCGTATGGTGCTCAGCCACAAGTCTGACAAAAAGGGTCCTGCTCCCGCTGTCTGCTTCTGATGCCTGTTGCTGCAAACCAGAATCAATGGGGTCCATAGAGTGTCGCCTAATTTAAAGGAACAAGCCCATAACGTTAACCTAAATAAAGCTCTACGGGCCCCAAGCAACAGTCAAGGCCGCCCCCTTCTTTCTAGCTCCTCCTGTCCATTATCCTTCCCTCCTCCTCACAGTGATGCGATGTGCATCTGCATCCATGTGAGTAGGTTGCAGCTTTCTTTCTTTCAGCAGTAGTCCAGGCAGAAGAGCGCAGCAGTGAGGACAGCCTGTGGAGCTGTACAGAGTCACAGGTAGGAAGACTACCTGTCTGCCAACGGCCCCTGGCTTCACCTGTCACCTGCACTCTCTACCCTATCCCCCAGAGAACCTCTGTCACCTTCTATGGCCCTCTTCACTCCTCCCACCATCTGTGCCCCTTACCAAACTTAAAGAGCCAAATACTCCTCTGTGTCCCTTACACCCACAGAGATCCACCTGCCACTTTATGTTCCCCATAGTCAGGGTCGGCCTTCGGGGCGTGTGACCTGTGCCATCGCACAGGGCGCATCACTCCAGCAGGTGGAAGGGGGTGCTGCGCTGGCTCCCTTCCCATGCTTGTGTTACTGTATCGCCTGGGTCCAGCGACTCTGCAGCTGCCTTTCTACCCCGGCGATCCTTCTCTGCTCTTGTGGCATAACTACTGCTGTAACAGCCGTAGCGGCATACAGCGGTAACGATGCTACATTCAATAGTATCTGTGTCCATAGGACACAGATACTATTGAACACTATGGCAGAGCATGCAGGTATCTTCCTGCTCTGCCATTTACTAGGCTACAGGCCATTCGGCCTACAGCCATTCAGGCGCTGAGACAGGATCGGCTGGCATGATGACGTCACTGGATCACGCCGGCTTATTTAAGGATCCCATCGGCGTCGCGGAGGTGCTCCATTTGTCGTGGGAATGGGACTTAGGTGAGTATAATTTTTTGGTTTTGTTTGTTTGGTGGGCAATGTCTACAAGGGGGAGGTGGGAGGCTGTATGACACTGTCTACAAAGGGGAGGTGGGGGCTGTATGGCACTGTCTACAAGGGGGAGGTGGGGGCTGAATGGCACTGTCTACAAGGGGGAGGTCGGCGGCATTGTCTACAAGGGGGAAACGGGGGCCCTGTCTACAAAGGGGAAAGGGGAGCTCTATGGCACTGTCTACAAGGGGGAGGTGGGGGGCTGTATGGCACTATTTACAAAAGGGAGGTGAGAGGGTAATATGGCACTACCTTCAAGAGGGAGGTGAGGTGCTGTATGGCATGGCACTGTCTACAAAGGGGAGGTGGGGGCTGTATGGCATGGCACTGTCTACTAGGGGGAGGTGGGGGGCTGTATGGCAATATCTACAAGATGGAGGTGGGGGGCTGTATGGCACTAATTACAAGGGGGAGGTGGAGGGGCTGTATAGCACTATTTACAAAGAGGAAGTGGGAGAGCTGTATGAGACTATCTACAAGAGGGAGGTGAGGGGCTGTATGGCACCGTCTACAAAGGAGAGGTGGGGGGCTATATGGCACTGTCTACAAGGGGGAAGTGGGGGGGGCTGTATGGTACGATCTACAAGGGGGAGGTGGGGGGCTGTATGGCACTATTTATAAAGGGGAGGTGGGAGGGCTGTATGGCACTATTTGCAAGAGGGAGGTGAGGGGCTGTATGGCACTGTCTACAAAGGGGAGGTTGGGGCTGTATGGCATGGCACTATCTACAAGGGGGAGGTGGGGGCTGTATGACACTATCTACAAGAGGGAGGTCGGGGGCTGTATGGCACGATCTACAAGTGGGAGGTGGGGGCACTGTATGGCCCTATCTACAAGAGAGATGTGGGGCTGTATGGCACTGTCTACAAGGGGGAGGTGGGGGGCTGTATGGCACTATTTATAAAGGGGAGGTGGGAGCGCTGTATGGCACTGTCTACAAGGGGGAGGTGAGGAATATATGGCACTGTCTACAAAGGGGAGGGGGGGCTGTATGGCATGGCACTATCTACAAGGGGGAGGTGGGGGGCTGTATGGCACTATCTTCAAGATGGAGGTGGGGGGCTGTATGGCACTATTTACAAGAGGGATGTGAGGGGCTGTATGCACTGTCTACAAAGGGGAGGTGGTGGCTGTATGACACTATCTACAAGGGGGAGGTGGGGGGCTGTATGGCACTATTTATAAAGGGGAGGTGGGAGGGCTGTATGGCACTATCTACAAGAGGGAGGTGAGGGGCTGTATGGCACTGTCTACAAAGGGGAGGCGGGGGGCTGTATGGCATGGCACTGTCTACAAAGGGGAGGCGGGGGCTGTATGGCATGGCACTATCTACAAAGGGGAGGTGGGGGCTGCATGGCACTATCTACAAGAGGGAGGTGGGGGGTTGTATGGCACTATCTAAAGTGGGGCTGTATGGCAGAATCCACATGGGTGGGGCACCATCTATCCTAAGGACGGCCCTGCCCACAATACCCCTACTACTTTCTCTGCCCCCTCCCCCTCGTTACAGAGCCCCTGTCTCCTTTTCCCCACCCGCGCAAAGCCTGTGCTAGCTTGTAGCTAGCCCCGCCCCTGTAATGGGGTTAGCCCGGGCCCAGCACTTTTTGGCAGTATGGGGCCATCATTTGAATCCAAATTTGAGGGACATTTTAAGCCGTTTACTTCTTTCAACTGGGATCAGCAGGCAAATGGCACAGTCCAGTTGGAACTGTTGGCAAGTATGTAGAATTATTTATCTGGCTCATGCCTGAGGTCACTGATAATTTTCTGTAGGGTCACGGAGTTAAAGTGGACCCTAGAGCCACTGTTTTGTAAGTTAGAAAAAGAAAATCCCTTTTGTCACAGATAGGTAAAGTCGCAACTAAATTGGCTTTACAGTGTGAGGACCCCACAAAAAAACCTCCTCATATCTAATTTCCTGGCCCATTATGCATATGGCATGAGGGGAGTGGGATATCGGGGGGAAACTGCAGTCATACCTGAATTCTGAGCTTTTGGGTGGAGGTAAGCTTTAAATCAGAGCTATACATTATACTCTGCAATTTCTGCATCATAGTTTTACACTCAAGGGTGAAGGACGAATAATTCATATCATGAGCTGGAATGTTATAAAATATTTGTTGATGAACGCTGATCTCCTTTTACTGCTGCTCTCTATTATTAATACAAATCCATTGAGTGGGATACTACGTATACTGCTTGGATAATACACTGCTTTGTGTACATAGTGACACTCATATACAACATATACACACATGCACAGTACATTTATACACAAGACCTTTAAAGAGCTAGTTATATCATGAGTGCCATGTACACTGCCAGACTGCGGCTGTAAGTACCTTCTCAGCACATGCCATGCACATGACATGCCCAAGCATACAGCATGCCCAAGGTAGATACACACTACATGCAGCATCTCCAGGGGGACACCCAGATAGGAGCCCATATACACTGCCTACATAACCTTAACATGGCACAGACAGACATTGGAACATATTGTGGAGGAATTGTATACAAACTCAGGGCTTGGTACAGGTCAGGTGATATAAAATCATAGTCTGCTATACTTGGCACAGTCATAGCTAAAGATTTACAAATGATTCTTGAACTGTGAATTGCAAACATGAAGAATAAATTTGGTAATTTTGGCATAGCATCTTAACCTTGGATACTAGTCACTTCAATGCACAGTAAGATAGTGGTGCAAAAATACTATTCTTCAGCCTAATCTTCATTGCTTCCACTAACCACTGGTACCTACAGGGGAATTCTCCATCTAAGTATCTCTGTAATGACCCACGCAAGCAGGCAGCTCGGAAAAAGCAGCCACATGCAGTCAGTTCTCAGGGGGAAGGAAGAGGCAGGTGTGAAGGGGAAGGGCATGTGCCCATAGGACACTACTACCTTGTTCCACCAACCCCAGGGCTGTACTAGTGGCGGCGGTGGTGATTGTGGCAGGAGCTGTGGCCTGTCTGCCCACTGTGAGGATGACAGAGATTAGAGAAAAAGGGGACGGGGCAGGTTTGTGGAGAATGGAGAATAGAAAGAAGTATAGTGACAGGTTACAGGAGGAGGAGTATGGTAAACACACAAAAGAGAAAAATCAGACACCACAAGAAGTAATGAGGCAGGAAGAATGGTAGAAGAAGGAGTGCAAGACAAATAATTATAAACACCCAAGAGAAGAGGAAGAGTGAACGGACCCTCGAGGAGAGGTGAGGTGTGTGAGTATGTGGAGATGTGGGATAGTGAGGAGAGGGAGGAAAAGGAGAGATGAAGTAAGTAGAATAAGGCAGAATCAAAATAAAAGAGAGAGCATAGCAGAGAGATCAGCACATTATCTCCAGTGTATTGTAATATTCAGTGATGTATCGGTGGTGACTGGGTACCTACCCCACAGATGAATGGGTCAGAGCAGTCGTATCATTAGAGATGACAAGTAATATCATAATGTGATCTGCAGGTTATAACGTCAGAATGGGCTCTGCAGTGTATAGTCCTGGTTATATTAGAATGGGCTCTGCAGTGTATAGTACTGGTTATATCAGAATGGGCTCTGCAGTGTATAGTACTGGTTATATCAGAATGGGCTCTGCGGTGTATAGTACTGGTTATATCAGAATGGGCTCTGCAGTGTATAGTACTGGTTATATCAGAATGGGCTCTGCAGTGTATAGTCCTGGTTATATCAGAATGGGCTCTGCAGTGTATAGTACTGGTTATATCAGAATGGGCTCTGCAGTGTATAGTACTGGTTATATCAGAATGGGCTCTGCGGTGTATAGTACTGGTTATATCAGAATGGGCTCTGCGGTGTATAGTACTGGTTATATCAGAATGGGCTCTGCAGTGTATAGCACTGGTTATATCAGAATGGGCTCTGTAGTGTATAGTACTGGTTATATCAGAATGGGCTCTGCGGTGTATAGTACTGGTTATATCAGAATGGGCTCTGCAGTGTATAGCACTGGTTATATCAGAATGGGCTCTGCAGTGTATAATACTGGTTATATCAGAATGGGCTCTGCAGTGTATAGCACTGGTTATATCAGAATGGGCTCTGCAGTGTATAGTACTGGTTATATCAGAATGGGCTCTGCAGTGTATAGTACTAGTTATATCAGAATGGGCTCTGCAGTGGTTATATCAGAATGGGCTCTGCAGTGGTTATATCATAATGGGCTCTGCAGTGTATAGTACTGGTTATATCAGAATGGGCCCTGCAGTGTATAGCACTGGTTATATCAGAATGGGCTCTGCAGTGTATAGTACTGGTTATATCAGAATGGGCTCTGCTGTGTATAGTACTGATTATATCAGAATGGGCTCTGCGGTGTATAGCACTGGTTATATCAGAATGGGCTCTGCAGTGTATAATACTGGTTATATCAGAATGGGCTCTGCAGTGTATAGCACTGGTTATATCAGAATGGGCTCTGCAGTGTATAGTACTGGTTATATCAGAATGGGCTCTGCAGTGTATAGTACTAGTTATATCAGAATGGGCTCTGCAGTGGTTATATCAGAATGGGCTCTGCAGTGGTTATATCATAATGGGCTCTGCAGTGTATAGTACTGGTTATATCAGAATGGGCCCTGCAGTGTATAGCACTGGTTATATCAGAATGGGCCCTGCAGTGTATAGCACTGGTTATATCAGAATGGACTTTGCAGTGTATAGTACTGGTTATATCACAATGCCTCTGCAGTGTAAAGCACTGGTTATATAAGAATGGCCTCAGCAGTGTATAGCACTGGTTATAGCAGAATGGGCTCTGCAGTGTATAGCAGTGGTTATATCAGATTGGGCTCTGCAGTGTATAGCAGTGGTTATTCCAGAATGGGCTCTAGCGTGTATAACACTAGTTATACCAGAACGGTCTTTGCAGTGCATAGCACTGGTTATATCAGAATGGGCTCTGCAGTGTATAGCACTGGTTATATCAGAACAGGCTCTGCAGTGTATAGCACTGGTTATAGCAGAATGGGCTCTGCAGTGTATAGCACTGGTTATATCAGAATGGGCTCTGCAGTGTATAATACTGGTTATATCAGAATGGGCTCTGCAGTGTATAGCACTGGTTATATCAGAATGGGCTCTGCAGTGTATAGTACTGGTTATATCAGAATGGGCTCTGCTGTGTATAGTACTGATTATATCAGAATGGGCTCTGCGGTGTATAGCACTGGTTATATCAGAATGGGCTCTGCAGTGTATAATACTGGTTATATCAGAATGGGCTCTGCAGTGTATAGCACTGGTTATATCAGAATGGGCTCTGCAGTGTATAGTACTGGTTATATCAGAATGGGCTCTGCAGTGTATAGTACTAGTTATATCAGAATGGGCTCTGCAGTGGTTATATCAGAATGGGCTCTGCAGTGGTTATATCATAATGGGCTCTGCAGTGTATAGTACTGGTTATATCAGAATGGGCCCTGCAGTGTATAGCACTGGTTATATCAGAATGGGCTCTGCAGTGTATAGTACTGGTTATATCACAATGCCTCTGCAGTGTAAAGCACTGGTTATATAAGAATGGCCTCAGCAGTGTATAGCACTGGTTATAGCAGAATGGGCTCTGCAGTGTATAGCAGTGGTTATATCAGATTGGGCTCTGCAGTGTATAGCAGTGGTTATTCCAGAATGGGCTCTAGCGTGTATAACACTAGTTATACCAGAACGGTCTTTGCAGTGCATAGCACTGGTTATATCAGAATGGGCTCTGCAGTGTATAGCACTGGTTATATCAGAACAGGCTCTGCAGTGTATAGCACTGGTTATAGCAGAATGGGCTCTGCAGTGTATAGCACTGGTTATATCAGAATGGGCTCTGCAGTGTATAATACTGGTTATATCAGAATGGGCTCTGCAGTGTATAGCACTGGTTATATCAGAATGGGCACTGCAGCATATATCACTTGTTATATCAGAATGGCTTCAGCAGTGTATAGCACTGGTTATATAAGAATGGCCTCAGCAGTGTATAGCATCGGTTATACCAGAATGGACTTTGCCGTGTATAGTACTAATTATATCAGAATGGGCTCTGCAGTGTATAGAACTGGTTATATCAGATTGGGCTCTGCAGTGTATAGCAGTGGTTATTCCAGAATGGGCACTAGCGTGTATAGCACTAGTTATACCAGACCGGTCTCTTCAGTGTATAGCACTGGTTATATCAGAATTGTCTCAGCAGTGTATAGCACTGGTTATATCAGAATGGGCTCTGCAGCATATAGCATTGGTTATACCAGAACGGTCTCTGAAGTGTATAGTACTGGTTATATCGGAATTGTCTCAGCAGTGTATAGCACTGGTTATATCAGAATTGTCTCAGCAGTGTATAGCACTGGTTATATCAGAATGGGCTCTGCAGCATATAGCACTTGTTATATCAGAATGGGCTCTGCAGTGTATAGCACTGGTTATATCAGAATGGACTTTGCCGTGTATAGTACTAATTATATCAGAATGGGCTCTGCAGTGTATAGAACTGGTTATATCAGATTGGGCTCTGCAGTGTATAGCAGTGGTTATTCCAGAATGGGCACTAGCGTGTATAGCACTAGTTATACCAGAACGGTCTCTGCAGTGTATAGCACTGGTTATATCAGAATTGTCTCAGCAGTGTATAGCACTGGTTATATCAGAATGGGCTCTGCAGCATATAGCATTGGTTATATCAGAATGGGCTCTGCAGTGTATAGCACTGGTTATATCAGAATGGATTGACTGCCTGATTAGAACGATTAAAATTGAATTTTATTAATATATTATAAAATATGGCTCATATAGCCCATTAGTGACATATATTCAGGCTCAGACAAGGTAGTCAGGGATAGGAGGTGGTGAGACTCTCCTCTTATAGTATACAGCCCTGACAGCAACCTGCTGAGAGAAAATAATTCCAGCCCACCGGGCTCACAACAAGTGGTCAGAGAGAAGAGTTAGTCCTGTTGACGGACTAATCTTGGACAATTCTCCGAACCACCGCTGCATTAATTAGGACAACCCTACGCGTTTCAATGTCACTGGTAGGTGTGACACATCATCAGGGATTGTTAAAGTTGATGCCGGTTAAGCACAATTTCGTGCTAACATTTATTTCTCCCGGCTCGTGCACGACTCTAATACAAATGGCCGCACACGAGCCGGCGAGACTGGGAGCATATGAAGGGCTAGAGCCCTCCCCCTGCACTGACGAGGCTGTCAGCCCACCACCAATCAGACAAAGACACGTCCCAGCAGTGACGTATCCGGACTGTGGCGAGCCCCCAAACAGCCCAGCCAATCAGGCTGAAGTGTGACGATAAAGCGTCCTTCGTAACCCTGGAGACCTGAAGCGGATAAACACAGATTACGGGACAGACATGTAGTAGGTAAAGATGCTACCACACTTAGGGTACCCTCGACGAAATTTGCTCCCCTGAATGACAACACCCCGATCGATGTTTTCGTTAAAGTAGTGGAGGACCAACTCAGATTACTCGATCGTTCCAGGCCTTCTGGTTTCAATACAACACAAGATGAAATGGTCGCTTTACGATCACTTGAGGGTGATGACACTATCATAATAAAGCCCTCTGATAAGGGTGGTAATGTTGTGGTAATGGACCGCACGAGATATAGCATGATGTGCTACCAGATATTAAATGACCATCAATGTTATAAAGTGTTGGAATCCGATCCTTCCATGAGTTTCAGAAATCAATTGAAATGTATCCTGAGCTCAGCCAAATGCCTTAGCCTAATTAGTGAGAAGGAAATGGCGTTTATGCTGCCCGATTTTCCACAGACGGCCACCTTCTATTGTCTCCCAAAAATACACAAAGGGACTAAGCCACTGAAGGGTAGGCCAATTGTGTCAGGAATCGACAGCCTGTCTCAAAATGCAAGCATCTACATCGACCAGATTCTTAGACCTTTTGTGGTGTCCCTTCCTTCATATGTAAGGGACACTATGGATGTCTTGCGTAAGCTTGAAGGCATACGCTGCGATCAGGATGTCCTATTGGCATCACTTGATGTGGAAGCCCTGTATAGCTCCATTCCTCATGATCAGGGGTGTGTAGCTGTCGAATACTTTCTGAAGGGTAAGGGCACACAGTTTCAGACTCACAACGAGTTCGTTGTAATATTGCTTTGGTTTATTCTAGAGCATAATTCTTTTATCTTTGACCAGAAAACGTACCATCAACTCAGGGGTGTGGCTATGGGAAGCCCCTGTGCTCCCACATATGCCAATTTGTACTTGGGCTGGTGGGAGCATGAAACTGTCTTTAATGATGGAATGGAAAAATGGACATCGTGCATCGTGCTATGGCTGAGATTTATAGACGATATCCTGATCCTCTGGAAAGGTACCAAGGCACAATTTGAGGAGTTTGTGGCGACTCTTAATGTAAACAATCTGGGCTTATTTTTTACTTGTGAGATCAATGACAACAAGATCACGTTTCTTGATATTTTGATCTCGAAAACACCATCTGGGAACATCCAAACCAACATGTTCCGTAAAAAGACTGCCACTAATAGTCTCCTCAGATGGGAAAGCTGCCATCCAGCTAACCTTAAACGTGGAATACCCAAGGGCCAGTTCCTGAGGGCGAGACGCAACTGTTCCACTATATCAGACTATAAAATGTCAGCGAGGGAACTGGAGGACAGGTTTAGACGGAGAGGATATCCGAAACATGTTCTCAAACAGGCCTATCAAAATGCACTTGGATGCAACCGAAATGATCTTCTTAACCCCAAATCACGTTTGAAGGATGATGACACTATACGGATCATTGGTACTTACGACTCTGCTAGTAAGGAGGTTAGAGATATCCTGCAGAGATATTGGGGAATTTTGCAAGCTGACCCTGACGTTGGTAATCTGGTAGGGGACTCTCCCTTTATAACATACAAAAGAGGGCGCAATATAAAAGATCATCTTGTGCATAGCCACATGAGCACACAAAACAAACCAAACACCTGGTTGGACAGGGGGTTCAATGGGAGTTACAGATGTGGCTCATGTAAGGCATGCGACTCGATTCTGTGCAGTAAAAATTTCAAAAGCACCAAGACTGGCAGGGTGTTTGACAATAGGTCCTATATTAACTGTAAGACCAAAGGTGTAGTTTATCTGATCACATGTGGCTGCCAATTACAGTATATAGGCAAAACGAAGAGAGAATTTAGAAGGAGGATTAGGGACCACATTGGGGATATAAGGAGAAAGGATGATACTCCGGTGTCGCGGCATGTATGGGAATGCCATAATGGTGACTCCTTGATATTGAAATTTCAAGGGATTGAACACGTTAAACCTTTGGCGAGAGGTGGTGATCATGATAAGAAGATCTTACAAAAAGAAGCGCAGTGGATCTTTCGTATGCAAACTATGAGTCCCGCCGGTTTAAATGAAAAGATCTCATATGCATGCTTTCTGTGAGCATAACATCAAAGAAATCTATTTCTCTTGTTTACTTTTTCCCCCCATGTGGGTGGTGGTATGTGTGGCACAACTATGCACCTGACCTCCCCTAACAGTATCATCTGTGTGTTTTCACATTAAACTACTGCTGACCCCTGTTCACACTGGTAGAGGACTCATATGCGGTTTTTTCTCTAACTGATTCATTGAACATGTGATATTACGTTTAACTTAATTTGGGGCGTCTGTGTACAGCCTAAACTGTGTCTAGTTTAATGAACGACCCTAAACTGTACCTACTACGTTCCGACAGTAGTACACTCTTTGTGAGTTATGATGATCAAAACGGGCAAGAATTCCATCCTTGATCGGAGTGTGTATCATTATGAGGTTTTTTCCGATAGGAGTTTTGAGGATGGTCTGCGGATCATATTACAAATCTTTAGCATCTTTACCTACTACATGTCTGTCCCGTAATCTGTGTTTATCCGCTTCAGGTCTCCAGGGTTACGAAGGACGCTTTATCGTCACACTTCAGCCTGATTGGCTGGGCTGTTTGGGGGCTCGCCACAGTCCGGATACGTGACTGCTGGGACGTGTCTTTGTCTGATTGGTGGTGGGCTGACAGCCTCGTCAGTGCAGGGGGAGGGCTCTAGCCCTTCATATGCTCCCAGTCTCGCCGGCTCGTGTGCGGCCATTTGTATTAGAGTCGTGCACGAGCCGGGAGAAATAAATGTTAGCACGAAATTGTGCTTAACCGGCATCAACTTTAACAATCCCTGATGATGTGTCACACCTACCAGTGACATTGAAACGCGTAGGGTTGTCCTAATTAATGCAGCGGTGGTTCGGAGAATTGTCCAAGATTAGTCCGTCATCAGGACTAACTCTTCTCTCTGACCACTTGTTGTGAGCCCGGTGGGCTGGAATTATTTTCTCTCAGCAGGTTGCTGTCAGGGCTGTATACTATAAGAGGAGAGTCTCACCACCTCCTATCCCTGACTACCTTGTCTGAGCCTGAATATATGTCACTAATGGGCTATATGAGCCATATTTTATAATATATTAATAAAATTCAATTTTAATCGTTCTAATCAGGCAGTCAATCTATCTATTCAGTGAACGACATTTACATTACCATTAAGTGGATTTATTATATCAGAATGGCCTCAGCCGTGTATAGAACTGATTATATCAGAATGGGCTCTGCAGTGTATAGCATTAGTTATATCAGAATGGGCTCTGCAGTGTATAGCACTGGTCATAGCCGAATGGGTTTTGAAGTGTATAACACAGGTTTTATCAGAATGGGCTCTGCAGTGCATAGCACTGGTTATATCAGAATGGGCTCTGCAGTGTATAGCACTGGTTATATCATAATTGACTCTGCAGTGTATAGCACTAGTTATATCAGAATGGGCTCTGCAGTGTATAGCACTGGTTATATCAGAATGGACCCTGCAGTGTATAGTACTGGTTATATGAGAATGGGCTCTGCAGTGCATACCACTGGTTATAGCAGAATGGGCTCTGCAGTGTGTAGCACTGGTTATATCAGAATGGGCTCTGCAGTGTATAGTACTGGTTATATCAGAATGGGCTCTGCAGTGTATAGCACTGGTTATATCATAATTTACTCTACAGTGTATAGTACTGGTTATATGAGAATGGGTTCTGCAGTGCATAGCGCTGGTTATATCAGAATGGGCTCTGCAGTGTATAGCACTGGTTATACCAGAATGAGCTTTACAGTGTATAGCACTGGTTATATCAAAATACATCTGCAGTGTATAGCACTAGTTATATAAAAATGCCTCTGCAGTGCATAGCACTGGTCATATCAGAATGGGCTTTGCCGTGTATAGCACTGGTTATACCAGAATGGACTTTGCAGTGTATAGCACTGGTTATATCACAATGCCTCTGCAGTGTAAAGCACTGGTTATATAAGAATGGCCTCAGCAGTGTATAGCACTGGTTATATCAGAATGGGCTCTGCAGTGTATAGCACTGGTTATATCAGATTGGGCTCTGCAGTGTATAGCAGTGGTTATTCCAGAATGGGCTCTAGCGTGTATAACACTAGTTATACCAGAACGGTCTTTGCAGTGCATAGCACTGGTTATATCAGAATGGGCTCTGCAGTGTATAGCACTGGTTATATCAGAACAGGCTCTGCAGTGTATAGCACTGGTTATATCAGAATGGGCTCTGCAGTGTATAGTACTGGTTATATCAGAATGGGCTCTGCAGTGTATAGTACTAGTTATATCAGAATTGGCTCTGCAGTGGTTATATCAGAATGGGCTCTGCAGTGGTTATATCATAATGGGCTCTGCAGTGTATAGTACTGGTTATATCAGAATGGGCCCTGCAGTGTATAGCACTGGTTATATCAGAATGGGCTCTGCAGTGTATAGTACTGGTTATATCAGAATGGGCTCTGCAGTGTATAGTACTGATTATATCAGAATGAGCTCTGCAGTGTATAGCACTGGTTATAGCAGAATGGGCTCTGCAGTGTATAGTACTGGTTATATCAGAATGGGCTCTGATGTGTATAGCACTTGTTATACCAGAATTGGCTCTGCAGTGTATAGCACTGGTTATATCAGAATGGGCTCTGCAGTGTATAGCACTGGTTATATCATAATTTACTCTACAGTGTATAGTACTGGTTATATGAGAATGGGTTCTGCAGTGCATAGCGCTGGTTATATCAGAATGGGCTCTGCAGTGTATAGCACTGGTTATACCAGAATGAGCTTTACAGTGTATAGCACTGGTTATATCAAAATACATCTGCAGTGTATAGCACTAGTTATATAAAAATGCCTCTGCAGTGCATAGCACTGGTCATATCAGAATGGGCTTTGCCGTGTATAGCACTGGTTATACCAGAATGGACTTTGCAGTGTATAGCACTGGTTATATCACAATGCCTCTGCAGTGTAAAGCACTGGTTATATAAGAATGGCCTCAGCAGTGTATAGCACTGGTTATATCAGATTGGGCTCTGCAGTGTATAGCAGTGGTTATTCCAGAATGGGCTCTAGCGTGTATAACACTAGTTATACCAGAACGGTCTCTGCAGTGTATAGCACTGGTTATATCAGTATGGGCTCTGCAGTGTATAGCACTGGTTATATCAGAATGGGCTCTGCAGTGTATAACACTGGTTATATCAGAATTGTCTCAGCAGTGTATAGCACTGGTTATATCAGAATGGGCTCTGCAGCATATAGCACTTGTTGTATCAGAACAGGCTCTGCAGTGTATAGCACTGGTTATATCAGATTGGGCTCTGCAGTGTATAGTATCGGTTGTACCAGAATGGCCTCAGCCGTGTATAGCACTGACTATGTCAGAATAGGCTCTGCAGTGTATAGCACTGGTTATATCAGAATGGGTTCTGCAGTGTATAGCACTGGTTACATCAGATTGGGCTCTGCAGTGTATAGCAGTAGTTATTCCAGAATGGGCTCTAGCATGTATAACACTAGTTATACCAAAACGGTCTCTGCAGTGTATAGCACTGGTTATATCAGAATTGTCTCAGCAGTGTATAGCACTGGTTATATCAGAATGGGCTCTGCAGTGTATAGCACTGGTTATATCAGAATTGTCTCAGCAGTGTATAGCACTTGTTATATCAGAATGGCCTCTGCATTGTAAAGCACTGGTTTTATCAGAATGGATTCAGCAGTGAATAGCACTGGTTATGTCAGAATGGGCTCTGCAGTGTATAGCACTGGTTATATCAGATTGGGCTCTGCAGTGTGTAGTATCGGTTGTACCAGAATGGCCTCAGCCATGTATAGCACTGATTATATCAGAATAGGCTCTGTAGTGTATATCACTGGTTATATCAGAATGTGCTTTGAAGTGTATAGCACGGGTTTTATCAGAATGGGCTCTGCAGTGCAAAGCACTGGTTATATGAGAATGACCTCAGCAGTGTATAGTACTGTTTATATCAGAATGGGCTCTGCAGTGTATAGCACTGGTTATATCATAATTGACTCTGCAATGTATAGCACTAGTTATATCAGAATGGGTTCTGCAGTGTATAGCACTGGTTATATCAGAATGGACTGTGCAGTTTATAGTACTGGTTATATGAGAATGGGCTCTGCAGTGCATAGCACTGGTTATATCAGAATGGGCTCTGCAGTGTATAGCACTGGTTATATCATAATTGACTCTGCAGTGTATAGCACTAGTTATATCAGAATGGGCTCTGCAGTGTATAGCACTGGTTATATCAGAAGAGACCCTGCAGTGTATAGCACTGGTTATATCAGAATGGGCTCTGCAGTGTATAGCACTGGTTATATCAGAATGGGCTCTACTGTGTATAGCACTGGTTATGTCAGAATGGGCTCTGCAGTGTATTGCACTGGTTATATCTGAATGGGCTCTGCAGTGTATAGTAGTGGTTATATCTGAATGGGCTCTGCAGTGTATAGTAGTGGTTAAATGAGAATGGGTTCTGCAGTGCATAGCACTGGCTATATCAGAATGGGCTCTGCAGTGTATAACACTGGTTATATCAGAATGGTCTTCAGTGTATAGCATCGGTTATACCAGAATGGACTTTGCAGTGTATAGCACTGGTTATATCAGATTGGGCTCTGCAGCATATAGCATTGGTTATACCAGAACGGTCTCTGCAGTGTATAGCACTTGTTATATCAGAATGGCCTCTGCATTGTAAAGCACTGGTTTTATCAGAATGGATTCAGCAGTGAATAGCACTGGTTATGTCAGAATGGGCTCTGCAGTGTATAGCACTGGTTATATCAGATTGGGCTCTGTAGTGTATAGTATCGGTTGTACCAGAATGGCCTCAGCCATGTATAGCACTGATTATATCAGAATAGGCTCTGTAGTGTATATCACTGGTTATATCAGAATGTGCTTTGAAGTGTATAGCACGGGTTTTATCAGAATGGGCTCTGCAGTGCAAAGCACTGGTTATATGAGAATGACCTCAGCAGTGTATAGCACTTGTTATATTAGAATGGGCTCTGCTGTGTATAGTACTGTTTATATCAGAATGGGCTCTGCGGTGTATAGTACTGGTTATATGAGAATGGGCTCTGCAGTGCATAGCACTTGTTATATCAGAATGGGCTCTGCAGTGTATAGCACTGGTTATATCATAATTGACTCTGCAGTGTATAGCACTAGTTATATCAGAATGGGCTCTGCAGTGTATAGCACTGGTTATATCAGAAGAGACCCTGCAGTGTATAGCACTGGTTATATCAGAATGGGCTCTGCAGTGTATAGCACTGGTTATATCAGAATGGGCTCTGCAGTGTATAGCACTGGTTATATCAGAATGGGCTCTGCAGTGTATAGCACTGGTTATATCAGAATGGGCTCTGCAGTGTATAGCACTGGTTATATCAGAATGGGTTCTGCAGTGTATAGCACTGGTTATATCAGAATGGACGCTGCAGTGTATAGTACTGGTTATATCAGAATGGGTTCTGCAGTGTATAGCACTGGTTATATCAGAATGGGCTCTGCAGTGTATAGCACTGGTTATATTAGAATGGGTTCTGCAGTGTATAGCACTGGTTATATCAGAATGGGCTTTGCAGTGTATAGCACAGGTTTTATCAGAATGGGCTTTGCAGTGTATAGCACTGGTTATATTAGAATGGGTTCTGCAGTGTATAGCACTGGTTATATCAGAATGGGCTTTGCAGTGTATAGCACAGGTTTTATCAGAATGGGCTCTGCAGTGTATAGCACTGGTTATATTAGAATGGGTTCTGCAGTGTATAGCACTGGTTATATCAGAATGGGCTTTGCAGTGTATAGCACAGGTTTTATCAGAATGGGCTCTGCAGTGTATAGCACTGGTTATATCAGAATGGGCTTTGCAGTGTATAGCACTGGTTATATCAGAATGGGCTTTGCAGTGTATAGCACAGGTTTTATCAGAATGAGCTCTGCAGTGTATAGCACTGGTTATATCAGAATGGGCTTTGCAGTGTATAGCACAGGTTTTATCAGAATGGGCTCTGCAGTGTATAGCACTGGTTATATCAGAATGGGCTCTGCAGTGTATAGCACTGGTTATAACAAAATGAGCTTTGCAGTGTATAGTACTGGTTATGTCAGAATGGGCTCTGCAGTGTATAGCACTGGTTATATCAGAATGAGCTCTGCAGTGTATAGCACTGGTTATATCAGAATGAGCTCTGCAGTGTATAGCACTGGTTATATCAGAATGAGCTCTGCAGTGTATAGCACTGGTTATATCAGAATGGGCTTTGCAGTGTATAGCACAGGTTTTATCAGAATGGGCTCTGCAGTGTATAGCACTGGTTATATCAGAATGGGCTCTGCAGTGTATAGCACAGGTTTTATCAGAATGGGCTCTGCAGTGTATAGCACTGGTTATATCAGAATGAGCTCTGCAGTGTATAGCACTGGTTATATCAGAATGAGCTCTGCAGTGTATAGCACTGGTTATATCAGAATGAGCTCTGCAGTGTATAGCACTGGTTATATCAGAATGGGCTTTGCAGTGTATAGCACAGGTTTTATCAGAATGGGCTCTGCAGTGTATAGCACTGGTTATATCAGAATGGGCTTTGCAGTGTATAGCACAGGTTTTATCAGAATGGGCTCTGCAGTGTATAGCACTGGTTATATCAGAATGGGCTCTGCAGTGTATAGCACTGGTTATAACAAAATGAGCTTTGCAGTGTATAGTACTGGTTATGTCAGAATGGGCTCTGCAGTGTATAGCACTGGTTATATCAGAATGAGCTCTGCAGTGTATAGCACTGGTTATATCAGAATGAGCTCTGCAGTGTATAGCACTGGTTATATCAGAATGAGCTCTGCAGTGTATAGCACTGGTTATATCAGAATGGGCTCTGCGGTGTATAGTACTGGTTATATCATAATGGGCTCTGCAGTGTATAGCACTGGTTATATCATAATGGGCTCTGCAGTGTATAGCACTGGTTATATCATAACGGGCTCTGCAGTGTATAGCAGTGGTTAGATCAGAATGGGCTCTGCAGCGCATGATGCTGATTTTTACCAAAATTGTCCTCTGCAGGGTATGCCACTGAATTGCATTGGTTTTCTAAGATATTACTCCGCAATGTGTTGGACTGTTTACAGAGCCCAACTAGAGTGGCCTTACTGTTTTATCTGCAGAGCATTAGACTGGGTATACCAGAGCAGGATCTTTAGCAATGCGGAGCATTACAATGGTATTCATTCCATTGCACAAATACATGTTCTTTGGTGCGGGTGAGCAAATACTTACCAGAAAAGTTCCTTGTTGCCAGCATTGTAGTTAGGATGGCCCCCTATAGGAATTTACACAATATGAATCAATGTAATGTCTACAAAAGGGAACATATACACACGTGTGGTAGAGGTCATACTCACTTTCAGCTTCCGGCGAGCATTGAACTTCTTGAGGCACTCCACAGTCTCTTGCCTGTGCATCATTGAGGCCACAGTTGAGCGTTGCTATGTAGAGAGAGCAAAAATCACATGAAACATCCCTGCTAAGCTTTCAGGAGAGAATTGCATTAGCATACATTCAATATCCATACATACAGTCCTAGTCATAGTTGACAGTCAGCAGAAATTGGCATTACTTACACAGACCCATGGGTGCTTGAGAGCTTCATGTGCGGTAATACGCTTGGCAGGGTTAATGGTCAACATCTGGTTAATGAGATTCTTAGCCTCTGGTGTCACGGTGTCCCACTCTGGAGAAGGGAACTAGAGGGAGAGATGTAGACATTCTCTAGACACACAAAAGTTTGCTTCTATGTTAACAGAGTGATTGACATTATTGGACCAAGTATGGCTTACCATGGCCAAGCTAAAGCCACATAGTAGAGATGTGCGTATGGATCATCCAATAATCACTATAATTCGACACTATAAATCTTTCCTTTCTCGAACATATATTTTTGAGAAAAAAATTTTTGGACTCACGTCATATGCGCCAGCTTTAATTTGCTGGTAGAGTTTGTGTTGGTCTTCATCCCAAAATGGAGGATATCCAACCAACAGAATATATAGAATGACACCTGTTATGAGAAGGACACAAAAAAAATGCATGTTTTTACACTAAGCTCTACGGATGAATCAAAATTTCAAGGAAAACTAATGTTTCCAAAGCATAGCTAGAAACGGCTATCCAACCCGAGGGATGAAAACATATAGGTAATGATCAATATAGCTGCATACTTGGTCTAAATAGCATGAATGATAGATAGATAGATAGATAGATAGATAGATAGATAGATAGATAGATAGATAGATAGATAGATAGATAGATAGATAGATAGATAGATAGATAGATAGATAGATAGATAGATAGATAGATAGATAGATATGAGAGAGATAGAGAGATAGATAGATAGATATGAGAGAGATAGAAGATAGATAGATAGATAGATAGATAGATAGATAGATAGATAGATAGATAGATAGATAGATAGATAGATAGATAGATAGATAGATAGATAGATAGATAGATAGATAGATAGATATGAGATAGATAGATAGATAGATAGATAGATAGATAGATAGATAGATAGATAGATAGATAGATAGATAGATAGATAGATAGATAGATAGATAGATAGATAGATAGATAGATAGATAGATATGAGAGAGATAGAAGATAGATAGATAGATAGATAGATAGATAGATAGATAGATAGATAGATAGATAGATAGATAGATAGATAGATAGACAGACAGACAGACAGACAGACAGATAGATAGATAGATAGATAGATAGATAGATAGATAGATAGATAGATAGATAGATAGATAGATAGATAGATGATAGATAGATAGATGATAGATAGATAGATGATAGATAGATGATAGATAGATAGATAGATAGATAGATAGATAGATAGATAGATAGATAGATAGATAGATAGATAGATAGATAGATAGATAGATAGATAGATAGATAGATAGATAGATAGATAGATAGATAGATGATAGATAGATAGATAGATAGATAGATAGATAGATAGATAGATAGATAGATATGAGATAGATAGATAGATAGATAGATAGATAGATAGATAGATAGATAGATAGATAGATAGATAGATAGATAGATAGATAGATAGATAGATATGAGAGAGATAGAAGATAGATAGATAGATAGATAGATAGATAGATAGATAGATAGATAGATAGATAGATAGATAGATAGATAGATAGATAGATAGATAGATAGACAGACAGACAGACAGACAGATAGATAGATAGATAGATAGATAGATAGATAGATAGATAGATAGATAGATAGATAGATAGATAGATAGATGATAGATAGATAGATAGATAGATAGATAGATAGATAGATAGATAGATAGATAGATAGATAGATAGATATGAGATAGATAGATAGATAGATAGATAGATAGATAGATAGATAGATAGATAGATAGATAGATAGATAGATAGATAGATAGATATGAGATAGATAGATATGAGATAGATAGATAGATAGATAGATAGATAGATAGATAGATAGATAGATAGATAGATAGATAGATAGATAGATAGATAGATAGATAGATAGATATGAGATAGATAGATATGAGATAGATAGAAATGAGATAGATAGATAGATAGATAGATAGACAGACAGACAGACAGACAGACAGACAGACAGATAGATAGATAGATAGATAGATAGATAGATAGATAGATAGATAGATAGATAGATAGATAGATATGAGATAGATAGATAGATAGATAGATAGATAGATAGATAGATAGATAGATAGATAGATAGATAGATAGATAGATAGATAGATAGATAGATAGATAGATAGACAGACAGACAGACAGACAGATAGATAGATAGATAGATAGATAGATAGATAGATAGATAGATAGATAGATAGATAGATAGATAGATAGATAGATAGATAGATAGATATGAGATAGATAGATAGATAGATAGATAGATAGATAGATAGATAGATAGATAGATAGATAGATAGATAGATAGATAGATGATAGACAGACAGACAGACAGACAGACAGATAGATAGATAGATAGATAGATAGATAGATAGATAGATAGATAGATAGATAGATAGATAGATAGATAGATAGATAGATAGATAGCGATCTACATGATTCTTTGCATTTTCTAATGCAGCACAGCACGGCTAGAGGAGAAGGAAATTCTAAATGAAATCAGGGATACGTTCCATATGACTCACTAGTCAGATAGATAGATAGATAGATAGATAGATAGATAGATAGATAGATAGATAGATAGATAGATAGATAGATAGATAGATAGATAGATAGATAGATAGATAGATAGATAGATAGATAGATAGATAGATATGAGATAGATAGATATGAGATAGATAGATAGATAGATAGATAGATAGATAGATAGATAGATAGATAGATAGATAGATAGATAGATAGATAGATAGATAGATAGATATGAGATAGATAGATATGAGATAGATAGATAGATAGATAGATAGATAGATAGATAGATAGATAGATAGATAGATAGATAGATAGATAGATAGATAGATAGATAGATAGATAGACAGACAGACAGACAGACAGACAGACAGATAGATAGATAGATAGATAGATAGATAGATAGATAGATAGATAGATAGATAGATAGATAGATAGATAGATAGATATGAGATAGATAGATAGATAGATAGATAGATAGATAGATAGATAGATAGATAGATAGATAGATAGATAGATAGATAGATAGATAGATAGATAGATAGATAGATAGATAGATAGATAGATAGATAGATAGATAGATAGATGATAGACAGACAGACAGACAGACAGATAGATAGATAGATAGATAGATAGATAGATAGATAGATAGATAGATAGATAGATAGATAGATAGATAGATAGATAGATAGATAGATAGATAGATAGATAGATAGATAGATAGATAGCGATCTACATGATTCTTTGCATTTTCTAATGCAGCACAGCACGGCTAGAAGAGAAGGAAATTCTAAATGAAATCAGGAGTACGTTCCATATGACTCACTGTATTATAATGCCACAGTAATTGCAACTTGTGTCTGCTTACCACATGCCCAAATATCCACCGGTTTTCCATATGCCTCTTTTCGGAGCACCTCCGGGGACAGGTACCCTGGGGTTCCAGCAAAGCCTGGCACAGAAAGAACATAATGAGAGCCAGCCCCAACCTCCAGCTGCCAGCAATTTATACAGAGAGCTGCGTGCCAGGGGACTTTGTCACGTATTCATTTATGAGAACTGCTGTATTGAAGATATTTTATAGTTTCAGGGACATGAACACAAACAGCCTCATTTTTATCTAAATAACTTTGAGCAGATGAAGGATTAAGGCGGATTAAAAGGGCTAGTCAATCATTTGATAAATGCCACAGGCAAGAAGCACCAAGTGTACCCGTCTAATCCATCAGTCTGTGAACAGGCCTCACCCACCTGAATGCCATCACTCACTTTCATTATTGTGCTACTGTAGAATAATAAACTGATTGAAAAAAACAAACACTGATGCATTTGTGATTTTGATAAATGAAGTATATGGACGAGATTTTTAATCTGGCAGAAATGCATCCCCAGACCAAAATATTAAAAAGCTCAAGTAAGGAAAAGAAAAATGTGGTTATAGTGAATATAGGGATGGGCAGGGGTGGGGCAAGCTCTCCCAGAATGTGCCCCTTCCAGTCTCCCCTGAGTCCCGAAAGTTCTGTAAACTAGCTGTTGGATAGACAATCATGCAATTTATTGCCCGCTGCCTGCCCCTTTCCCAACCAGTCGCTAGTGATCTTAGTATTACTACATACTCCTCATTTCCCTCCACCTCTACCATGTATCTGTAGTAGGGTCCGCCAGCTACTCCCCCCGGTCCCATCCTTCACCTCTTTAATGAATTATATATTTTTATATACACTGTCGCCCCAAACCTCTATAGGGTAGGGCTGACTGTTTACAGTGGGTGTCTGTTATACATTAAAAGCCTATTCTAGTGTGACTGGCGCCGTTCCCTCACCAATGCACTGTGGGAAACGCTCAATGGTCCCGAAACCTACAGCATTATCAGCAGCTCAGGCATAGCCCTGTTGAATAGTTCAATTGGTTGAAATTTAATATGCAGAGAATTGTATTTAATCCATAAATTTCACCCTCCCATTAATGGCACCCTAGGTGGCCACCTATTTTACCTACCACTTGTCCCGAATCGGGGGATGGAGCAAGCATCTTGTGAAGATGAAGGCCTATATCATAGACTTGGATCTTAGCAGTAGCTGTCTTAACCCTTTAATGACGGGTTTATTTTAAACCTTAATGACCAAGCAATTTTTTACGTTTTTCCATCGTCCCATTTCAAGAGCTATAACTTTTTTATTTTTGCGTCGACATAGCTGTATAAGGTCTTGTTTTTTGCGGGTCAAGTTGTGTTTTTTAATAGCACCATTTTGGGGTACATATAATTTGTTGATCAACTTTTATTAACTTTTTTTGGGGGTAATATAAAAAAAACAGCAATTTCGCCACACTTTTTTGCGTCCTAAATTTACCCCGTTTACCGTGTGGTATAAATAACACAATAACTTTATTGAGCGGGTTGTTACGATTGCAACGATACCAAATTCATATATATTTTGTATGTTTTACTACTTTTACACAGTAAAATCTTTTTTTTATTTTTTATTATTTGTTTTTGTGTCTCCATATTTGAAGAGCCATAACTTTTTTTATTTTTCCCGCCGATGCAACTGTATGAGGTATTTTTTTTTGCGGGACGACTTTTAGTCTTTATTGGTACCATTTTGGAGTACATGTGACTTTTTGATAACTTTTTATCACATTTTTTTTTAAAGGCAGGATTCACAGAAAACATCAATTTTTTCATTATTTTTTATTTAACTTTTTACGGCGTTCGCCGAGCGGGTTAAATAATGTAATAACTTTATAGTTGGGGTAGTTACGGACGCGGCAATACCAAATATGTGTCATTTATTAACTTTTTTTGTTTTTTTCTTAATAAAGCAGTTTGTAAAGGGAAAAAGTGGGTTTTTCAGTTTTTTATTTATTAACTTTATTAAACTTTTATTTTCTTACTTTTTTTTTTACCAGTCCCACTAGGGGACTTCACTATGCAATCATCCGATCGCTATTATAATACTCTGCAATACTTCTGTATTGCAATGTATTACTGCCTGTCCGTGTAAAACGGACAGGCATTGCCTAGCAGGCATTAACTGGGGCAGCCATCGAAGAAACCGACACCCTGCGATCACACACAGGTTGTCGCGGGGTGAGAGAGGGAGTGCCCTCCCTCTCTCCAAAACCACTCAGATGCGGCGCTCGCTATTGAGCGCCACATCTGAGGGGTTAAACGAGCGAGATCGATACTGATATCGATCTCGCTCGTTCGAGCAGGGGCGGTCACTAACGGGTTAAAGGGGTTTTCCCATCAGAAACATTTAAGACATATCCACAGGGCACCTATCTCTAGAATGGGGCCACTAAGCCCTGTTCTACCCCTCTGTGTTATGGCTGAATTGTGTGATTTACGACCATGAATGACGGAAACAGTGTAGCTCGCTGAGCTACACTATTTCCGTGAGTCTCGTAGAACTGAATGGTAGTTACAGAAACAGCATAGCTCGCATGCTACGCTGCTTCTGTAACTGGCATTCACTACTATGGAAGTTACGGAAACAGCGGAAATCACATTTAGGGGGCCCCAATCTAGAGATAGGTGTGGGTCCCAGAGGTGGGACTGCATCTATATGACATTTATCACACATCTTGTGGATATCCAAAAAATAAAATATTTGAAGCAGCACAACCACGCTTTTTCTGAGGATATCTTGTGGATATGTCATAAATGTCTCTGATGGGAAAACCCCTTTAAAGCTTATATGTGGAGTATCAATTCCTATGACTTATAATGGTTGGAGATCATTCAGTGGAAGGAATGACTGTCTTAACATACTCGTACTCGTACCACAATGCAGCTCTATATACTGTAAGAAGATGTGGAACACAAGTGAAGCATGTAGTATATGAGGCTCAGTGTCTGGATCTGTCTTTGCAGCATAATATAATTTATAATTAAATATTAATTATAAAATAATCCCTCATGCTACACTACACCTGCCTGCATGTCTTCTTACAAGACTGTAATGCCAGTGGAGGGTTCCGCTCCTTCTGGCGGTCCCCACCGCCGGGTAACTTATCCATGCCACCGGCGCTCTGCCCTGTGCTAGTGTTGGCGTTCCGTGCCTGTCAGCATGCTGCCTTTTCTGCGTAGGTACGGAATCCAGTATGTATCTTTTTTACTGTCCTCACGCACCTCCTCTCCTGCTGCGGCCGCTTCCGTGTGCCATAGGGCATGTGCGCTCCCTTGTTGTTTCCTAAAGGGCCAGCGTGCGTGCACTTAAATCATTCCCAACCAATCCCAGATGCCCAGTACATATTTAAAGTATCCTCACTGGTCACCTGATGCCTGAGCAACTTTGTTTCAACATTAGCTTGTTCCTGCGAAGGTTCCATTACTGTGTTCTGCTCATCCGAGTATCTATTACGGCCTGTCTCGACCCTCTGCCTGGATGCATCCCTGCAGAGACTCAGCTTGCCCTGGCTTTGGCCAGACCCTGTCCGTCCTATTGCCTGACCCTTCGGTGTACTTCACCATTGTCTCCTGCTCCATTGGGCCAGCTGCAATACATACCGAGACCACCTCAGGAGTTAGAGACCTGGTAGTCTCCCTGCCGTGAAATCCAGATCCCCGTATGGGGGTTAAAGGGTGAGGCTGCTTAGACAACGCCCGTAGTGGTGGCTCAAAGACAAACCAGTTGTATAGAACAGTGGATCCACAACCTGCTGGTTATTACAAAGACATCTAACAAGAATCATATATAATGTTGATAATTTCCACTCCTAGCACTAGAAAGCTTATAAATCCTATTCTTATAACTGTGGCAGGTTTTAGTGGCAGGAGCAGGAACTAATAAGTCACAAGGGCACATATTGTTAATAAGTTCATCTGGCACCGCGAGTCAATGAGTCTCTGCTAACCCTGGCATCAGAAAAATATAATGATTTTCACATCCAATTCTAAATCCAGGGCTCCAAAGGCAAGACTTACCAAACCAGGCCTGCTGCTCTCCTTGTACTTCTATGGCCAGGCCAAAATCTGCCAACTTGACTGCTGCTCCTTTGCATTTGCTGGCAAGGAGAAGGTTTTCTGGCTGTTGTTAACAGAGATGTGGTTAGAGACAGTGACAAGGCAACACTTTTTTTTATTGTCATCAGGTACAATCACTCAGGGTGGATTAAGGTGCCCTCAGTAAAGGTAACCAGATGTATAACCAAATGAAGGATGTTCCCATAAGGAGGTCTGGTCACCTTATCTCTCTTTCATTGCATGGTCTCCATCTCTGCTACCCGATGTTCGATAGAAAAAAATTAAAACGGATATGGCTGATGTTTATGGTTCACTTCTGTTGGCTCCATCAATGAGTAGGAGATTATATTATGGAAACTAGCAATACTGTTGAGTACATATGGATTGAAATATTGTAGGGCCATCTTTTGAGCAAAAGCCCCATGAAAGTGTTTGATGGATTGAGCATATTAAAAATTGCTGTTGAGCAATCCAAAGAAATTGGTATGCAGTATTTTGGGTCATTTAGAGAAGCTATAGATATGTGATGACAATCATGAAAGGGATAAAACTACCTATTCTTATTATCTATATGTTATTTAACTATTCTCTTGCCCATTGATCTTCTACAGGAATGGTTGCATTGCCCAACAAAAATCAAAGAAATGACTCTGGTTTGAGCTCCTCTATTCTAGTTGGTAGGACAGGTAGCATTAGAGAGATGGTGAGCATACGGTTGGCGAGCAAGGGAAGATTGGAAAGGATGGAGAACATTGGGAAAATGATGGTGTGAATAGAGATAGAGATTGATTCTTTATCCTATAAGTACAGGTATAAAAAGTACATAAAACTTTTGGCACTAAATCAAACATAAAAACATAAAATAAATATCATTTTCCACAGCATGCCATGCACACCAGCCCCAGATAGGGTAGATTCCCAGCCCCAACCTCCACATGCTATGAAAAACACAACTGTTCCACCATCCACAGTATAAGCCAGATACAACTCGCCACTAGCATGCAGGGGACACTTCCAGGGCAGGCGCTGTATTGGAAGGAGAGATGCAATGTCCAGCCTGACATGCATATGGTAAAGAAGATGGCATGGGGGATACAAAACTCACCTTCAGGTCCCTGTGGACAACCCCCATTTGGTGGCAGTGGAGAACTGCTTCAAGAATCTGCTGGATGCAATGACTGCGTGCAAACAGCAGGGGGGGGGGCGTTAGTAAGGTCTGTGTGCTCCCTGCAAGTTGATGGAGGGGGTAGGGGCAGGAGGGTAGGAAGGGGATGACTGCCAACCAAAATCAACCATTGCAAAAGATGGGGTAATATCCTCTAGTGGCAATAAGGATGTGCTTTTACATATCGTTACTGTAAAAGTTCACTTGTGGTCTTTTATTAAAATGTAATACACTAGTAACGTACATATTGGTTCTTAGCACACATGTTATGACTTATGTGTGACTAAACCGGCTATAACTTTATTTTGTAATATGCGAATCTCAAAGTAAACTGAACAGAGCGACCTTACTTTATCCCATTCTCCATAGCTTTTCCACACATTTTTTTATGCAGTTTTTAGACCCAAACAAAGGAGTGGATACCAAAAAGATATTATGACCTTTTATCTTTTTCCTGTCTATTGGATCCACTACTCGATCTGGCCAGCAGCATATATTGAAGAGAAGGGGCCGCAAAGGTCCGCCTCCCATTAATTTCAATGGGAGTCAGACACTTCTTTTTCCCGTTAGCTGATTTTTTCAGCTAGCGGGAAAAATAAGCCTCCTGCTCGATCTTCAGGCGGATTCTGTCCGAAGCTCCCATTGAAGTTAATGGGAGGAGGAATAATTCCGCGGCAGATTTTGCGCCGGGACCTGCCACGCAAAATCCGCCGTGTGAGCTGTTCCTTACGGTGCCTGGTTTTGCCACTCAAGACTGAAGGCCTTGGTATTTGTTTTCACCCTTTGCATGTCATTTGGGACAAATTCCCCACCTCCTTGTTTGCTAAAAATACAACTCCACTGGAGAGGAGAGTCCTTCACAGGTTCTTATCGCGAAATAGCAAAGTTGAAGGGACCTATGATGGCTGGGCCCCCTCTCTCCAAGACCCCTGTAGCGGCCGCATGGTCTGTAATTATGGTATGTGTGCCAAAAATGGCACAATTAACTGCATTGAGTCCAGCCTAACCCCAGTTTCTTATATATTCAGACTCTGTAACCCTGAACTTTCTTTTGGCTGTTCCTTTGATAATAACTAGTGCTTAATGATATGACAATATTAAAGATGATTTGTAATAGGAGCACAATTTCATTTTTTTCATTGTTTTTACGCAGGATAAAGCTCGAACACTAGATAAAAAAACAGCACTTGCTTTTCATTGGAGCCTTGAACAGGAATTTGGAGGGCTACTCCAGGGTGAAGGCGTTCCCTCTGACTTTTTATTCTTAGGATACCATATCAGGTGCTTTAAATTAAAGGGAGGTTGTCCTGGTGACAGATTCCCACTCAAGCCTAGTTCAGATCGCGTTTTGGCCTATGTTTTGCATGCTAAACACGCTAAATGTGTCCATAGGGCTCCATTAGCCCAACAGAGACTAAAAGAGTTTCCTTACGGTCTCCTTCTGGCTAGTATACATCAGTATACTTTTCTTTTTTGAAGGCTGGAATAGCATAGTAGACTACACTATTCCATTCTAAGCGATCCCTCAATTTTTTTTATTATGCACAATATACTTTTTATAATAGTTGTATGTTTAACAGGAAGCTCCCGACATCACTGTCTATATATAGTCAGTGATGTCAGGAGCTTCCCAATGCCGGAGTCCCCGGCCAGAGCATCGGTAGCGCTCTGCCCGCGAACTTTGGACCTGGAGAAGATCCTGAAATCACTGACCATATATGGGCAAGAGTCATTCCGATGCTCTGGCTGGAGACTCCAGCATTGAAATGAACAGTGACGTCAGAGGTGTATCCTGAGCCGAAGTCCTCAGACTCAAACGCCTGCTGACCGTCACACTGTTGTTTTTATATATGCTTTTATCTTTTTGAAATCATGTGAGTGTAATAAATACGTTGGGCTACATAAGCTGGTTTATCACAGTACTTCACTATAGGAGCCGAATTTTCCCTATTATTTATCATATAGGAGTGGTTTGGAATTAAATATCGTCAGTCTGGTTATGTATCTATCCAAAATCTGATATGAACTGTAACGTGACCAATTAACCCACGCATGCCAGTATGATGAAAATATCTGCTGACCCTGAATCGGTCTTTTGGACTATTCAGTTGAGTTCTCTTTTTTTGCGCCGATCACTTATGTTTATTGAGGTTTTCCCACCGATTACTGCTGATCACTGGGGATTCTAGCAGGGGGACATTTTATGATCATCTTATCGTTAAGTAGGGATTGTCTAAAGCAGAGAACCCTTTTCTTCAAGTGTTCATATTAACAACATATTTTTAAAAAAAAAAATCTTAGGCTAGCTTCCTAAATGATTTTTTAATTCAAGGACATTCATAATACTTACTGTTATCCTGAAAAAAAAAGAATTGTCTTGTTTGTCGTCTTGTTAATGTATGTAATGAGCGGCAACTTAGTTCGAATTGCAATGACCTGAGAAAGTCTGAAGCAGAGCATTATTACCCAGACAATATAGACATGGCTGGGATTTGAGCCACTCACTAGGGCCTCATTCACGAAAGCATAGTGTCCATACATATATTTGTTTTGGCCCCAGACATGAACAGCGGGACGAGTTGTCGTTTTTAATGGCACCATTTAATGCACTGGAACTTTGAAAAATTATTTTGTGGTGAGGAATGGAATTACACCAACAATTCCTCTATTGTTGTTTAGCTTTAATTTTTACGGCATTCACTTGTGGTAAAAATGACATGCTAACTTTATTCTGTAGTTTTTATTAATACCATGCAACTTTTTGATCACTTTTTATTTCATTTCTTTGGGGAGTCGAGGTGACCAAAATCCAGCAATTCTAGCATAATTTTTTTTTTTTTTGGAGTATTTACCGTGTCGTGTAGATAATGTTATATTGTAAGGCTGGGTTCACACGACCACATTAACGTCCGTAATGGACGGACGTATTTCGGCCGGAAATCCCGGACCGAACTCAGTGCAGGGAGCCGGGCTCCTAGCATCATAGTTGTGTACGATGCTAGGAGTCCCTGCCTCTCCGTGGAACTACTGTCCCGTACTGAAAACATGATTACAGTACGGGACAGTTGTCCTGCAGAGAGGCAGGGACTCCTAGCGTCGTACATAACTATGATGCTAGGAGCCCGGCTCCCTGCACTGAGTTCGGTCCGGGACTTCCGGCCGAAATACGTCCGTCCATTACGGACGTTAATGTGGTCGTGTGAACCCAGCCTAATAGTTTGGACTTTTACTGAAGCGGCAATACCAATTATGTTTATTTTTTTAATTTGACATCATTTTAGGGGCAACATGGGATAAGGATTTTTTTTCTTTACTTTTTTTTTTTTTTTTTCTATATTCCTAAAAGATTACATTTATTTAATTTTTACATTTCAGGGGACCTGAACCAGCTTGTTAAATCCATTGCACTATACACTGCAATACTCATGTATTGCAGGGTGATATTCATTTAGCTTCCTTCTTTTAAAGAGTGACTGCACTTCCATCAAACTTTTCATAAGTCATAGAGACATATCACAAGTTTGGATCGGTGGGGTCCGGGTGCTGAGACCCCCACCATTGCTGAAACGAAGGTGCAGAAGAGCTGCAGACAGTAAGCGACCCCCCTTTACTCTTACACCTGGTACATTTAATTAGCATTATATACGTTTTGGTGTTAATCCATTTGCTATTTGATCATTCAGAGATCGTCCATTGCGGAATATACAAATAATGCTAAAATAAAAGAGTACCAGAAAATGACTTATTATTGGGACTCCAAATGCTGACCTTGGTGACTGGGCTTGTGTGTTCCATAGGAAGCTGTGCCTATTAGGATAAGGCCCCAGGAGGTGGCATTGAAATGCTGCCATGCATTTGAAAACTGTTTGGTGCAGTTGTCAAATTGCTTATTAATAGCCGCGTGGTGTTTCAGGTAAAACGGCTGCTTACCTGCAAGATCGTGCAGACATAAGAGTCTGCTCATTAACCCCATGCAGCCCAAGCCACTCTTTGTTTTTGTTTTTCACTCCCCGCATCCAAGAGCCATAACTTTTTTATTTTTACATCAATGAAGTGGTGTGAAAGCTTGTTTTTTTGCGGGAGGAGTTGTAGTTTCTATTGCCACTATTTAAAGTACCATATAATGTAATGGGAAACTGAAAAAAAAAGTCCTTGTGATGTGGAATTGGGAAAAACTGTCATTCGTCCATTGTTTTTTGGGTTTCATTTTTACGTCTTTCACCGTGCAGTAAAAACGGCAACTTAACGTTATTCTGCTGATCAATGTGATTACGGCGATACCAAATTTATATAAACATTTTAATGTTTCACTACTTTTACAAAGAAAAAAATATTTGTTAAAAAAAAAGGTTTGTTTTGTGTCAACATATTCTGAGAGCCATAACTTTTTTTTGCCCATTGTTTTTTTGCAGGACGAGCTGTGGTTTTTATTGGTACCATTTTTTGCCACATACAAAAAAATCAATGTTGATTGATGGCTCATCTTTGGGGTACCATTTATTAGTCCTCTTCCAGTTCTGGATGTTATCAGAGACATTTCAGGATACATATAACGCCTAGTCCTTATATTTCTTCTGCCAATAAAATGGCACCTTCTCTTGTTTAGTGAGTGACAGGGAAATTTTTGAAAAGTGATACGGAAAGATTTGTACATTTGTGCATTACACCAGTCAATGTGATATCTCTATTTAGTGCTCATTTACAATATTTAATGTGTGCATGATTCTGACATTGAAAATGAAAAGTGGAATATGCATTGTCAGATATTTTTCAGGGTTAAAGTGAATCTCCACCTTTTTACACCATGTTGCCTTTAGGTCCATAATTCTGAGCTCATTAATTTCTTACTATATCTTCATACATAGCTCCAAATCCCCTGCATAGACATTTGAATAATAAAAGATAAAAGTGTAAAATTAAAAAATGTTGCCTACCTGCCGATGCCACTAGGGGGAACTTGGGAACATATTGCATACAGTATTATTATTATTATTATTAAGTTCAACAGTATGCAGTAAGCTCCCTCTAGTGGTCACTGCAGGCAGACAAAATTTTATAATTTAAAGGGTTGTCCAAGAGTTTCAGAAATAAAACTGGCTGCAAGAAAAGTTATAAAATAAAAGAACTGACATGACTCACCTGTTAAATCTTCTACCACTCCAGGGCCGATGCACTGGAGGTCACCTCCGATCTATGTTTATTTTCCTGGAGTGATGACGTGCTGTATAATCGACGTGAGCACCACAACCAATCACTGGCCTCCACGTCACGTGATGTACACCCTAGTATCACCGTTGAGGCCAGTGGTTTGCTGCAGCAGTTAAGTGGATATATGGCACGTTATCGCTCGGACCAGCAGGGACCCCCCGAGTATCAGGGGCAGTTTTTTATATAACATTTACTCAGCCTGTTTAATTTCTGAAACTCTCGGACAACATCTTAAACTTTTTGTCAATACTGGGGGGGGGGCTGTAGCTCTGTATTTTAAAAAAATAAACGAAACTCTGATCTCTTTAATGGCATGTTAAAAAATTAATCAGGAGCGAATTGTAGACTTTTTTTTCGATTTTAAACGTTTTCAAAAAGTTTTTGATATGCCATAGAGACATACAGTATCAGAAATTGTAATCAGTGGGGATCTGGGTGTTGAGACCCCCACCGTCACTGAAACGAAGGTGCAGAAACCCTTATGTGATTGCTCTGCTCCTCCGGCTGTGATCGGCGCACCTTGTCAGGCTAATGACGGGCTCACATAAAACGTCTATGAGCATGTCTCCAGCCTATAAAGAAGAGACGATCACATCCGAAAGTGCAGGATAGTCAGCCGAGTACTTTTGCACGTTAGCTTTAGTGGAGTGACGGTTGGTGGCTCAGCACCCAGACCCCCACGAATCAATATTCTGATATGTATCTATGGCATATGAAAAGTTTTTTTAAATTACTTATACTCCTTAAATTACTAAAACAGGTCTGAAGTACAAAGAACAGAGATGACAAAGACACGCAGGACTGTAAACACGTTCTAAATTGATGTGAACGTAAACTACTAGATGGAGGCAAAAGTTGGCACTTAAATCAATTTACCATCTTCTGCCCAGAATACCTGCGTGGTACAAAGCACATGCAACACAAATTCTCCTGGCTCCTACAGTACATCAACATATTAATAATTCAAGTGTGTTTTTACAAGTTAAGAATTGCTTATTTGGTGCTACATGAGGAGACATATAAAGGGAACAGGAAAAGTAAGGGTAAAAATGTGACAAGAAAACCTCGAAAATAGAGTGGATCGACAAGAGGGGAAAAAGATAGATAGATATGAGATAGATAGATAGATAGATAGATAGATAGATAGATAGATAGATAGATAGATAGATAGATAGATAGATAGATAGATAGATAGATAGATAGATAGATAGATAGATAGATAGATAGATCGATATGAGATCGATCGATAGATAGATAGATAGATAGATAGATCGATAGATCGATAGATAGATAGATAGATAGATAGATAGATAGATAGATAGATAGATAGATAGATAGATAGATAGATATGAGATAGATAGATAGATAGATAGATAGATAGATAGATAGATAGATAGATAGATAGATAGATAGATAGATAGATAGATAGATAGATAGATAGATAGATAGATAGATAGATAGATAGATAGATAGATAGATATGAGATAGAAACAATCTTCATGATTTGGGCTTTGCAGGCCACCACATTGGATTTTAAATTAAACAACTGATATGCAATTGAAGTGTAGACTTTAAAGAGGCTCTGTCACCAGATTTTGCAACCCCTATCTGCTAGTGCAGCAGATAGGCGCTGCAATGTAGATTACAGTAACGTTTTTATTTTTAAAAAACGAGCATTTTTGGCCAAGTTATGACCATTTTTGTAGTTATGCAAATGAGGCTTGCAAAAATCCAAGTGGGTGTGTTTAAAAGTAAAAGTCCAAGTGGGCGTGTATTATGTGCGTACATCGGGGCGTTTTTAATACTTTTACTAGCTGGGCGCTCTGAAGAGAAGTAACATCCTCTTCTCTTCAGAACGCCCAGCTTCTGACAGTGCAGATCTGTGACGTCACTCACAGGTCCTGCATCGTGACGGCCACATCGGCACCAGAGGCTACAGTTAATTCTGCAGCAGCATCAGCGTTTGCAGGTAAGTCGATCTTACCTGCAAACGCTGATGCTGCTGCAGAATCAACTGTAGCCTCTGGTGCCGATGTGGCCGTCACGATGCAGGACCTGTGAGTGACGTCACAGATCTGCACTGTCAGAAGCTGGGCGTTCTGAAGAGAAGAGGATGTTACTTCTCTTCAGAGCGCCCAGCTAGTAAAAGTATTAAAAACGCCCCGATGTACGCACATAATACACGCCCACTTGGACTTTTACTTTTAAACACGCCCACTTGGACTTTTGCAAGCCTCATTTGCATAATTACAAAAATGGTCATAACTTGGCCAAAAATGCTCGTTTTTTAAAAAAAAAAACGTTACTGTAATCTACATTGCAGCGCCTATCTGCTGCAATAGCAGATAGGGGTTGCAAAATCTGGTGACAGAGCCTCTTTAAGGTTTAATTCAAGGGGTTGAACAAAAATATCCTGTGAAACGTTTAGGGATTGCAACCATTTTCTACACAGCCTCCTCATTTCAGGGGCTCAAAAGTAATTGGACAAATTAACATTACCATAAATAAAATATATTTTTTTAATACTTTGTAGAGAATCCTTTGCAGGCAATGACTGCCTGAAGTCTAGAACCCATGGACATCACCAAACGCCGGGTTTTCTCCTTTGTGATGCTTTGCCCGGCCTTTACTGTCGCTGTCTTCAGTTGTTGCTTGTTTGTGGGTCTTTCTGACTTAAGTTTTGTCTTAAAGAGAACCTTTCACCTCCCATACATGTGCAGCTGAGTGCAACATGTAATGGGGAGGGCTGCACAAACCCTGGGGCACTTTACATTTTTTCTACCTCCCTCCGTTATTTAGATATCGGTGCCATTATATTTGGCGCCCGATATTTAAATAACCCCCTGAACAGTCAACGGGGCGTGTACTGGCAAGGGGGCGTGTTACTAAGGCTGTGAAACTGTCCAATCAGATATGGACAGTGTTACAGCAAGAGCGAGGAGAGAGAGTGTGCGCACGCGCACACGCTCTCACTCTTCAGCTTTCAAGATAAGTCTTCTGACGAACTGGCAAGGGGGCGTGTCACTGCTACGGACAGTGTAAGAGCTGTGGAGAGGAGAGCGCGCTCTCTTCTCTTCAGCTCTTGCAAGCGATCAGTCATGTATTGTCTGCTGAACTGGCAAGGGTGCGTGTCTCTGCTACAGACAGTGTAAGCGCTCCCCAGCTCTTACACTGTCTGTAGCAGTGACACACCCCCTTGTCAGTTCAGGTGAAAAGACTGCAATCGCACACTCTCTCTCCTGCTGTGGCACTGTCCATATCTGATTGGACAGTGTCACAGCCATAGTAACACGCCCCCTTGCTAGTACACGCCGCATTGACTGTTCAGGGGGTTATTTAAATATCGGGCGCCAAATATAACGGCACCGATATCTAAATAACGGAGGGAGGTAGAATTTTTTTTTAAAGTGCCCCAGGGTTTTTTTCAGCCCTCCCCATTACATGCTGCACTCAGCTGCACATGTATGGGGAGGTGAAAGGTTCTCTTTAAGCAAGTGAAATGCAGCTCGATCGGATTGAGATCTGGTGATTGAATTGGCCAGTGCAGAATATTCCACTTCTTTGCCTTAAACTCCTGGGTTGCTTTCGCAGTATGTTTTGGGTCATTGTCCATCTGTACTGTGAAGCGACGTCCAATCAACCTTGCTTCATTTGGTTGAATCTGAACAGAAAGTAAATCCCTGAACACTTCAGAATTCATCCAGCTGCTTCTGTCTTCAGTCACATCATCAATAAACACTAGTGACCCAGTGCCTTTGGCAGCCATGCATGCCCATGCCATCACACTGCCTCCACCATGTTTTACAGAGGACGTGGTGTGCTTTGGATCATGAGCCGTTCCAAGCCTTCTCCATACTTTCTTCCTCCCATCATTCTGGCACAGGTTGATCTTAGTTTTATGCTGTTCCAGAACTGGGCGGCTTCTTTAGATGTTGTTTAGCAAAGTCTAATCTGGCCTTTCTATTTTTGAGGCGGATTAATGGTTTGCACCTTGTGGTGAACCCTCTGTATTTGCTCTCATGAAGTCTTCTCTTTATGGTAGACTTAGATACTGATACATCTACTTCAGGAGTGTTCTTCACTTGGGTAGATGTTGTGAAGGGTTTTTCTTCACCATGGAAAGGATTCTGCGATCATCCACCACTGTTGTCTTCTATGGGCGTCCAGGCCTTTTGGAGTTCACAAGATCACCAGTTCGCTCTTTTTTTTCAAGAATGTACTAAACTGTTGATTTGGCCACTCCTAACATTTGTGCTCTCTCTCTCTGATGGATTTCTTAATTTTTTCAGCCTAATGATGGTCTGTTTCACTTGCATTGAGAGCTCCTTTGACCTCATGTTGTGGGTTCACAGCAACAGCTGCCAAATGCAAATGCCCACATGGAATCAGCTCCAGACCTCTTACCTCCTTAATGGATAATGGATTAACGAGGGAATAGCCCATGCAGCCCATTAAAAAGCTTTTGAGATAATTGTCCCATTACCTTTGGTCCCTTGAAAAGGAGGCAGCTAAATATTAAAGAGCTGTAATTCCTAAACCCTTTCTCAAATTAGGATGTGAATACCCTCATATTAAAGCTGAGAGTCTGCACTTTAAGTCCATATTGATTATATAACTGTATATTCAATATGTTTTGGTAAACAGCTAAAATGCCAAAACTTGTGTCACTGTCAAAATAATTCTGGACCTAACTGTAGATGATAGATAGATAGATAGATAGATAGATAGATAGATAGATAGATAGATAGATAGATAGATAGATAGATAGATAGATAGATAGATAGATAGATAGATAGATAGATAGATAGATGAATTTATTATGAAAAGCTTTGTGCCTTCTCATCCTTGACCTCAACCTGTTAGCAGAGTCCAGTAATAGAGTAGAGGCACACATGCGGCGGCGGTGGTGATGATGATGATGATGGATATAGGGCAGAGAATATTGGAATTGAGAGACACATGGAAGAGACAGGAGAGAGCACAGGAGGGGGAGGACAAAGAAGAGACAGATGGAGGAGGAGAGAAACTAAAAATAGGTGCCAAAGAGAGCAAAAAACAAGTAGAAGATACATAAAGCGGAGAGGAGGAGAGCGAATGAGGAGGGTAAAGAAAGATCTAGGGGAGAAGATGAAGAATAAGGGAACATACTAAGGAGGCAAGAAGGCAGAAAGAAGAAAACAGAGAGGAGTGGAAGGGAGAAAAACACAATATAAGGGGAGAAAAGGGTGGAGGATTATAGAGAGAGGGCAGATATGAGTATATAGGATGCAGTGCATATCATGCAAGTCATCTGCAGAGCATCACACCACAAGCTGTGAAATACTCTGCACAGTTCTCCTGCAATGCTCTCCATCCCCACGTCCCCATGGGCAGGTGCACTGAGCTGTGCATGCTATAACTTGTACTTCTATTGGACAAATTGAGTAACGCCGATTCTCTGTTTATTGGTTAGAAAACAGTGGATGAAGGGCATGTAGGGGAAAGAGCTGGGAGAAAGGATAACTGCAGATACAAAGGTGGCGGTAATAAAGCTAGAGAAAATAATGTAACAAGACACAAAGAGAAAACAATAAACAGAGAGTACGTGGTAGAATAGTCACATCGCTTACAATTCAGATTATGGAAACATACATATATTGCAAGACTCATCTGAAAAAATTAGGGCATCATTTATAACTAGTCAGTGCTGGAATTTAACTTATTTGGTGTAGTACCGTATTTAGGATGATAGGTGGTGCTATATAATTGATTGCTGGATTGAGATACTTTTCTATGCCTTTCTAATACCCCAGACACCACTGTTTTACCAGAAGGGTTACCCTCAAATTTACAGTGGAGGCAACTATTACATCAGTATTCATATAATATTACAGGCCATTTATGTTTCGACTCAAGGATTGGTCTTATGCCCATTTTGTGTAGACACTTTTAGTAAATTGATTAATTTCTTAGAAATATTAGTTAATTCAAGAAAATGTAGTAGAAAAAAAGCACTTTTGACTTGATTTGTTGACTACATTGTACGTCTCTAACCATGCCTCATTGCCAATGTTAGGATAAAGGGCAGGCCTGGTTAGCTATATGGCCTAGCAGGGCATTCAGTGCTTTTGGCGTATATTACGATGATGGAATTGAGTTTTTTTTTTTTCAACAAGCATGCTTCATCTGTATACTCGACATGTATTTATTATCAAGTAGACCCTACAAAATATGTATGTATAATTTAGTTCCTTCTACCCGCAAGGACAGACCCCATCACACACCGATGTGTGTATGGGTGCATACATCACTTGCTGCTGTACAGCCTTTTAACAGTTAAGCATTATTGTTCAGTTGCATCCCTTCATGCCCACCTGGATGCACATTCTCATTATTGCTATGCACAACCCTCCCCTGCTCCCCATGCACTGCGTCTCCAGAGCCAGATGGTATAGGGATGTGAAGGGTGCAGTGCCCACATTGTGCCAGTTCTCACCTGGGACCCCATGCCATGTCACCCCCTCCCCTTCAGGAATACTAACCTTCAAGTCCCTGTGTACAATGTCACAGGAGTGTGTGAAACAAACACTTTCTAATATCTGATGGAGACAGTGACTGTAAAACAAAACCAGCAGACCCACAGGGTATGGGAGCACAATGAGATGGTACAAATATGGGCAGGGTAAGGGGGCACATTGGGGTTAGATGACATTTAGGTTTATAGGACGTGGGTTTGGTGTAATGATGAGGAGGGGAAGGGAAAAGGAATGAATGTACAGTAATAAAGAGCGGGCATAGGAAGTGGTGGGTGGCAGGTGGAATAAAAGGGTATTAATGGTTGGCCACGGGGATGATATGGTAAATGTGGGCAGACCGTGCAGGGCCAGCACAAGGTAAACAACAGACAAAATGCATGGCAACAACAGTATACAACCAATATATCACAACAAGGGAAAAGAGACGGAGGGAGAAAACAGATTGAGAAAAGGGAGAAGGGGACAAGAGGAGAAAACACAGTGTCTTAACATCACAAAACATCACATTAGAATAGAGGCAGCATGCAGGACTATACAGGGACTATGTACTAGAGACAGGCTGCCTGCGGCTCCCTACATTGTGTTACACTACAAGCCCCAGCATAATTTGCCGGTCATCACTGGGGATACAAAAACATTTACAAAAAGTACCTTATTTATGAAATGCCCTTAGCAACCACAGGTCACAACTTATTGTTCCATCTGGTTGCTATGCGCAAATTCATTTTCTGTGGGTATCGGTTTTCATAAATGAGACCCAGAGGGCTTCATGGATCAAAGTGATCAATGCCGTCTTAGAGAAAAGTGGCATTGTGCTCCATAGCAACTAGCTTGGCTCTAGTTACTATGGGATAGGAGACCATTTTGATACATCAGACCCACTGAGCTTATTAAAAGCCCATTCCTCAATACTCATGTGTGGCTAAAGCTAAACGGTAGGCTCCTAGATATGAAAAAAACTGAAATATTAACAGGAAAACCAATTATGTGTATTGGGTTATATTGTATTGCATGCCTCTTGTCAATTTGGGGACCCCAAGAAATTTTAATCACCTGATAAATAGAATGTAAGCTCTTCTGCTATGTAGATTGCGGCCCTTCAAAATAGTTAGCAAATTCAGATTTGACTTTATTTGTAATTTTATTGCTGTACTGGAAATATGTATGTGGTTTACATCGAGGCTATCTAAAAAAGTCATTTTGAAATTGGCTGGGAGGGGGAGGGATGAGGGGTAAGGGAAAGGGTCCTCTAGGTCAGGAGGGTACCCACCTTGCATCAGCTTCACTGTAATATTCTCTTGCCACAATATCCTCAAATAGCTCCCCGCCTGTGACCCTGAATCACAAAAGACAAGTAAAAATCATATATTCCAAAAGACATAAAGTGTATAAAAAAAATACAATCGTGTATTAATTTTGCATGGGTGCCTTACTTTTTTATACCATATGACAATTCCTTTATCCTATATATACAATTCCTATATACAATTCCTAGCGAACCTCAATCTCCTGGGTGAGAACAGTATGTTCTGAGAAGGCAGCCCCTTCTCCTACAGAGAAACGGAGATAAGCGGCTCCCTGGGATCTTGAGTATCTGATAGGTGCTCAACCAGAGACAGGACTTCCTGATCATGGTACGTTGCATTACATATTATTAAGGCTCAATCTCTTGCTTGTTTATGCAGAGAAAGCGACTGCCTGCCCAGGAGAATGCAATATGCTCAAAGTTGTCTTTTAGGAATAGGGCCGGATAAAGGTCTGAGGAGGTCCTTGGGCAAAACATTTTTGGGAACCCCTATTTTATTTTTGGAATACTAGCTAAAAAGAAACAGGATAGAGGTGATGGAGGCTCCAGGTTATTAGCCCCGTTTGCCATTCCTATAATCTTCCCTGTGTAGGAAACCTCTTTTAAAGGGGTATTGCCATCTTAAACATTTATGGCATAATCACAAGATTTCTGATAGATGTGGGTCCCAGCTCTGCACCTATCTCGAGAACAGCTGTACTACGCAGAGGCGTAACATGGAGTACCCAAGTCCCCAATACAAAATATGTCACAGGGCCCCACCTACCATGTGCCAGTTATAATGGTGGTATCTTCTTATGTGTGAGAGGGGCTTTTGGGCCTCCCCAGGTACCAGTAGAGACTGCTGCACCACCTATAGCTACACCTCTGGTGCTACACTGTTTCCGTAACTCCCATTCACTTCTATAGGAGTTACGGAAATAGTGTAGCACAGCAAGCTCAGCTGTTTCCCTGCTCCCAGACACCTCCCCAATGAGTCTTCACCCGGATGTAACGCCCAGCAACCGCCTCATAACATGGGGACGGGGGTCAGGGGACCCATTTCTGGACATAGGTGTGGGTCTCAGACCTTGGACCCGCATCTACCAAATATTTATGGCACATTCTGTGGATATGCCATAAATGTCTAAGATAGGAATAGCCCTGTAATAGGAAACATTTGAATGTACACATTTTTATCACAAATCTAAAAAAAAAAAAAAGGAATATTCATAAGTTTGGGATAGATAGGATAGTTGTCAGAGCCACGTAAATCATTCCTCTTCACCCTCTGGCCAACTATCTGCCCAGAACTGCTGAGTATAGCAGTATATACAGTCCAAAACTACAGTCATGTATGCCAGCATCTGCTTCAGGCTTGTTAGCACTCATCAGTGCAAGATATAGAAAACATGATTCTAGTGAGTTGGACATGGGGAGCCGTCACTTATACGAGTCAGTTCTACGAATGCACAAAAAACAGCAATACCAGTCTTTACATTTGGCCAAGTCACGTGGTCCACCATATTGGATGATTTTATTTCTGTAAAAAATGGTTAGGAAAACAAAGATTATAAATAACTGGCATCTATTTTAGGATAGATTTAACTCTTTGAAGGAGGGAAAAAGAAATCTACCGCTCAGTGTTAGTCTTCATCAGCAAATACACAAAGGCTTGAGGGGCAACCCAAATAAATAGGTTAGATCACTGGCGTAGCTATAGGGGTCGCAGCGGTCGCAGTTGCGACCGGGCCCATAAGCCTGGGGGGCCCCCTTCTCCCGTTGCCAAACGTAGTAGAACAGATTTTTAAAAACAATTACTTCTGGTGAGCGCACTAGGAAGGGCCCTCACGTGATATCACGATCACATGGTACACTTAGTGTACCATGTGACATCACGTGATGGGCGTTCCATGCATTCAGGAAGAGGATGCAGCGTGGTGCGGACGGAGCAAGAGAGCCTGGACGCAAGTTGGAGCCGATCACCAGAAAACAACGAGACTTGGTGAGGAGGTGTGTGTGTATATGTAATGTATTGTATTGTATCGTATTGTATTGTGCTTTCTGTGTTTAAAATTGTGGGTCGCGACTCCCTTGGGGCATCGTGTGAAGACCTCTGGGGGGGTCGCGAGCCACTAAACGATGTTCATGTTCCAAGTACTGTATCTGTGCAGGACACAGATACAATTTAATTCAATGCTGGAGCAAGGAGCTGACGGCCGCTTGCTCCAGAATTCACTGTGCCATGCCCGTGAGCCATGAACGCCGCAGCTATGGGGGCCATTATACTGTGTGGAGGCAGCTATGGGGGCCATTATACTGTGTGCAGGCAGCTATGGGGGCCATTATACTGTGTGCAGGCAGCTATGGGCCATTATACTGTGTGGAGGCAGCTATGGGCCATTATACTGTGTGGAAGCAGCTATGGGGGCCATTATACTGTGTGCAGGCAGCTATGGGGCATTATACTGTGTGCAGGCAGCTATGGGCCATTATACTGTGTGGAGGCAGCTATGGGCCATTATACTGTGTGCAGGCAGCTATGGGCCATTATACTGTGTGCAGGCAGCTATGGGCCATTATACTGTGTGCAGACAGCTATGGGCCATTATACTGTGTGGAGGCAGCTATAGGGGCCATTATACTGTGTGGAGGCAGCTATGGGGGCCATTATACTGTGTGGGGGCAGTTATGGGGCCATTATACTGTGTAGCAGCTATGGGGGCCATTATACTGTGTGCAGGCAGCTATGGGGGCATTATACTGTGTGCAGGCAGCTATGGGCCATTATACTGTGTGCAGGAAGCTATGGGGGCATTATACTGTGTGGAGGCAGCTATGGGCCATTATACTGTGTGCAGGCAGCTATGGGCCATTATACTGTGTGGAGGCAGCTATGGGCCATTATACTGTGTGGAGGCAGCTATGGGCCATTATACTGTGTGCAGGCAGCTATGGACCATTATACTGTGTGGAGGCAGCTATGGGCCATTATACTGTGTGCAGGCAGCTATGGGCCACTATACTGTGTGCAGGCAGCTATGGGAGCATTATACTGTGTGGAGGCAGCTATGGGCCATTATACTGTGTGCAGGCAGCTATGGGCCATTATACTGTGTGGAGGCAGCTATGGGCCATTATACTGTGTGGAGGCAGCTATGGGCCATTATACTGTGTGCAGGCAGCTATGGACCATTATACTGTGTGCAGGCAGCTATGGGCCATTATACTGTGTGCAGGCAGCTATGGGCCATTATACTGTGTGCAGGCAGCTATGGGGGCATTATACTGTGTGGAGGCAGCTATGGGCCATTATACTGTGTGCAGGCAGCTATGGGCCATTATACTGTGTGGAGGCAGCTATGGGCCATTATACTGTGTGGAGGCAGCTATGGGCCATTATACTGTGTGGAGGCAGCTATGGGCCATTACACTGTGTGGAGGCAGCTATGGGGGCATAATACTGTGTGCAGGCAGCTATGGGCCATTATACTGTGTGGAGGCAGCTATGGGCCATTATACTGTGTGGAGGCAGCTATGGGCCATTATACTGTGTGGAGGCAGCTATGGACCATTATACTGTGTGCAGGCAGGTATGGGCCATTATACTGTGTGGGGGCAGCTATGGGCCATTATACTGTGTGGAGGCAGCTATGGGCCATTATACTGTGTGGGGGCAGCTATGGGCCATTATACTGTGTGGAGGCAGCTATGGGCCATTATACTGTGTGCAGGCAGCTATGGACCATTATACTGTGTGGAGGCAGCTATGGACCATTATACTGTGTGGAGGCAGCTATGGACCATTATACTGTGTGGGGGCAGCTATGGGCCTTTATACTGTGTGCAGGCAGCTATGGGCCATTATACTGTGTGGAGGCAGCTATGGGCCATTATACTGTGTGGAGGCAGCTATGGGTCATTATACTGTGTGCAGGCAGCTATGGACCATTATACTGTGTGGAGGCAGCTATGGGCCATTATACTGTGTGCAGGCAGCTATGGGCCATTATACTGTGTGGAGGCAGCTATGGGCCATTATACTGTGTGGAGGCAGCTATGGGCCATTATACTGTGTGCAGGCAGCTATGGACCATTATACTGTGTGGAGGCAGCTATGGGCCATTATACTGTGTGCAGGCAGCTATGGGCCATTATACTGTGTGCAGGCAGCTATGGGGGCATTATACTGTGTGGAGGCAGCTATGGGCCATTATACTGTGTGCAGGCAGCTATGGGCCATTATACTGTGTGGAGGCAGCTATGGGCCATTATACTGTGTGGAGGCAGCTATGGGCCATTATACTGTGTGGAGGCAGCTATGGGGGCATAATACTGTGTGCAGGCAGCTATGGGCCATTATACTGTGTGGAGGCCGCTATGGGCCATTATACTGTGTGGAGGCAGCTATGGGCCATTATACTGTGTGGAGGCAGCTATGGACCATTATACTGTGTACAGGCAGGTATGGGCCATTATACTGTGTGGGGACAGCTATGGGCCATTATACTGTGTGGAGGCAGCTATGGGCCATTATACTGTGTGGGGGCAGCTATGGGCCATTATACTGTGTGGAGGCAGCTATGGGCCATTATACTGTGTGCAGGCAGCTATGGACCATTATACTGTGTGGAGGCAGCTATGGACCATTATACTGTGTGGAGGCAGCTATGGACCATTATACTGTGTGGAGGCAGCTATGGGCCTTTATACTGTGTGCAGGCAGCTATGGGCCATTATACTGTGTGCAGGCAGCTATGGGCCATTATACTGTGTGGAGGCAGCTATGGGCCATTATACTGTGTGGAGGCAGCTATGGGCCATTATACTGTGTGCAGGGAGCTATGGCCCATTATACTGTGTGCAGGCAGCTATGGGCCATTATACTGTGTGCAGGCAGCTATGGGCCATTATACTGTGTGGGGGCAGCTATGGGAGCATTATACTGTGTGGGGGCATTATGCTATGGGGGCTGTTGGGCAAGGCGTCTGGGCATAGGCCCGCGCAGGGGTCTGATGATGATGGTGGTGTTGGGGAGTGGTAGGGGGGCCCAAGCTGAATTCTTGCACCCGGGCCCATGAGCCTTTAGCTACGCCCCTGGGTTAGATGTATTTGTTTTCTGGCCCCCTGTATGTCTATCAGCCTCCACATTTTGCTGTTAACAGCATTCATCCTTTCCAGCAGACAGTTCTCAGATTTTTGCTGTAATTTGCCTTCTCTGGGGAGCTCATGTCACGCAGCAATACTCGCATGGCTTGCAGCAGTATTGTACTTGGCGAACAACTAAACTTTATCAGCATTCATTTCAAGTCTGGAAAAGAAAGGGGTCCAGACGCTTGCACATCTCATACAGTTAGGAATAAATGGACCATATCTTATCCAAGCAATAGCATTTTACTGTTTGCAAAAGCCGTCAGTGACAGGTTTGTACCCTGAGATATCTGCTTAATGGGTCATTGGACAGATACCAGAACCCAAACAGCCCCCATCCATAAGTTACATTAATAGAGAAGTAGTATTTTCTATTCAGGTTGTTTCAATTGCTAAAAATTGTGATATAAGATCTCCTTGATTTTGCATATTTTTTTACAGAATGTTTTAATCTCTCATTAAAAAAAAAATTGCTGTCATTTTGGACTGCATCTTTGCTATACTTAGCGGTTCTGGGCACATAGTTTGCCAGAGGGTGGAGAAATAATTTACATGGGTCTGACAACTATCCTATCTATCCGTAAAGGGATATTCCCAGAATCGACACTGATCACCTATCCACAGGATAGGTGAAAATTGTCTGATCGCTGGGGGCCCCACAGAATTCGAGAATGTGGTCCCAAACGCCCTGTTTCTTCTCACTGCTCGACCGCTCGACCGAATGGAGTGCTGTTTGAGCATGTGCACTACCGCTCCATTCAAAGTCTATGGGACTGCTGGATACAGCCCCATAGACAGTGAATGGAGCAGTGGGTGCATGCTCAACCGCAGCTCCATTCAAGCTCCTCCTAACTGCGGTCGTTGGGGGCTTCAGTGGTGGGTCCCCAGCGATCAAACAATTATCACCTATCCTGTGGATAGGTGATAATTGTCGATTCTGGAACAACCCCTTTAAATTATGAATATTCCCTTGTTTTCTGAAGAATTTGTGAAATTATGACATTCAAATGTTTGCTATTAAAAAGAGGTTTATTGTCTTTTAACTTAATTAATTTCTATGGGACCCAATTTTTTTCCCCCAAAACCATGTGTTGTAGTCATTTAACCTGGTCTCGCACAGTGGAATAGCACATCATCACTAGAAGGAGTGCATTACTAAGTACTGTTCTTTACCTTTCTTTTTGAAAAAAAATCCAAAAAGTGTACAGAAACAACATTGTGTTAAAGGGGCCTAAGTGTGGGTTCACAGCTTGCGGAATAGTGCGTTTTTATGCTGGCAAAATTATGAATTGACCACAACGTGTGGACACAACCTAAGGTCACGTTCAGTCATGGTGGATTTGCTAAAGTTTTCCGGTGAGGATTGTGTGTGGAAAACAATTTATAGCACGATACATGTAAATGGGGTTTTTACAGCAAATTTCACTCTTCGCAATGCAAAGGTGAAATCCACAGCTAATCTGTAGCAAAATCTGCCGCAGATTTGTTTTGCCAGTTGTTTCAAGCTACACACAGACTTTTTGTAGTAAGATTATTTTTTTTCCATGGAGTAATCAGAACATTAAGGCAACATGCAAACCTTGCGTAATTTAATGTAGAAAATTATTTTTAAACCGCAAGTAAAATCTGCACATAATATTTTTATGCATTTTTAGATGCAGACTTTACATATTGATGAGGAAACAGGTGCAGATTGTCTGCTACGGATTTTGGTGTGTTTTTTTAATAAACTTGTCAGATACAATTTTGAGGGGGAAATGCAAAACAAATTGACACGCTGCAAATGTTAAAATCCCCACTGCAGGTCAACTTACGTGCGGAAAAATTCCACAATGTGTAGATGACATTACGTGAAATCTTATTTAATTAGTTGGTACTATATTACGCTGCGGTCGTAGAAAAATCTGCTCACCTGTAATACGCCCTGTGTGCATGTGGCCTTATGAGCGATTTCTAATTATCTATTAAGAAGTAGCTACGTCTTTTTAAAATCGCTCAGAAAACCTGTTATGTAGGGATTAAAAAAGAAATCACTAGTGACTCGCAAAATACTTTTCAAAATACTCAATGCATTTCTATGGACAATGATTTCTGAAGGATTTTTCGTAGTTAGCAATAAAAAGTCTTAAGTGCCCAGCCTTAGCCCATATTCACACGAGCGTAATACGGGTGTATTTCTGTGCAGGGGTAAGGGATTGGCAAAGTAGATGGCCACCTAGGGCGCTATTGATTGGAGGGCATAGTTTATGTATTAAAGCGGTTATTAAAGTGTGTGTGGGGGTGCACTCTTTAACCACTGCCATAGCCATCAAGATAGCTTGTCCCGCTCCTTTTCTGTTCCCGTATTACGCCACCAAATCCTAGCCAGACTACAGTTCTGATGATTTGAACTAGCAGATACTTATGATGCTGTTCATTTGGGTGATCAGATCCGCATTTAGGCTGAAATTCCCTGCCATAATAGGGAGGCAGAAACATATATAAAATACTTACAAACAATACAGGCAAATAAATGGCCTATAAACCAGATAAGCTAACAAAGCAAGTTGTGTAGGCATCACTTAATAGACACAAATCTAGAAAAATGCACATAAGTTAAGTTTTCCTTATTTTCTAAGAAGTTAGCAGCAATAGACAACCCCCTGCTAATAGCAAGGAGGGGACACAACAGAGGACCCCACTACAATGCAGGTCACCCATTGAAAACCATAGACGTGATGGACCCTCATGGTCACCTTTCATGCTGCTATTGCAAACAACTTATAACAACTGATAACAGGGACTAGTCCTAGCAAGTGGACTGCTCCAATAAAATATGAGAACAAGTAGCCTAAACCGGACAGCCTATTTAATCTGGTAATGCTCTTGCCTATGCAGAATTGGTTCATTGATGAGAATAATCTAGCTCCAGGTACAAATGCTATTCTACCTATGCATGAAAATTGTCACATGTCAGTGTATATGATGATGCTATGCAATATAGCATCCATATACAGTGGAATTAAGTATTCATGTATGACACATATATGACACTTTCAGATATGACACATGTATAGTCCGATATCTATCTCTATTTGGGGGTTTATCTTTGGCCAATTAGCTGAGGTGGGATATGCTCTCATGGTGCTCAAGGGCAGGCAAAGGTTTCATGCGGTCACTGAAGTTTACCATGATATCTATCAGATGGACGATCATGCATTTAACCCCTTAAGGACGCAGCCTTGTTTTGGCCTTAAGGCTCAGAGCCCATTTTTCAAATCTGACATATTTCACTTTATGTGGTAATAACGTCGGAATGCTTAAACCTATCCAAGCGATTCTGAGATTGTTTTCTCGTGACACATTGGGCTTTATGTTAGAGGTAAAATTTGGACGATATATTCAGTGTTTATTGGTGAAAATTTGCAAAATGTAGGGAAAATTTATAAAAAATAGAATTTTTCAGAATTTAAATGCATCTGCTTGTAAAACAGACGGTTATACCACCCAAAATAGTTACTAGTTCACATTTCCCATATGTCTACTTTAGATTGGCATCGTTTTTTGAACATTATTTTATTTTTCTTGGACGTTACAAGGCTTAGAACATAAACAGTAATTTCTCTTTTTTTTAAGAAAATTTCAAAAGCCTTTTTTTTAAGGTACCTCTTCAGTTCTGAAGTGGCTTTGAGGGGCCTATGTATTAGAAACCCTGATAAAACACCCCATTTTAAAAACTAGACCCCTCAAAGTATTCAAAACAGCATTTAGAAAGTTTTTTAACCCTTCAGGCATTTCACAGGAATTAAAGCAAAGTGGAGGTGAAATTTGCAAATTTCATTTTTCTTGCTGAATTTCAATTTTATTCCATTTTTTTGGTGTAACACGGAAGGTTTTACCAGAGAAACACTACTAAATATTTATTGTCCAGATTCTGCAGTTTTTAGAAATGTCCCACATGTGGCTCTACTGCGCTCGTGGACTAAAACACAAGCCCTAGAAGCAAAGAAGCACCTAGTGCATTTTGAGGCCACTTTTTTATTAGAATATATTTTAGGCAGCATGCCAGGTTTGAAGAGGTGTTGAGGTGCCAATACAGTAGGAATCCCCCAAAAATGACCCCATTTTGGAAACTACACCCCTCAAGGAATTAATTTATGGCTGTTGTTATCATTTTGGCCACACAGTTTTTTCACAGCACCTATTTTAATTGGGCTGTGAAATTAAAAAAATGTCATTTTTTCCAATAATATGTAGTTTTAGCTCAAAATTTCTTATTTTCACAAGAAATAAAATACTCAATTTTGTTGCCCAATTTGTCCTGAGTGCAGCAATACCCCATTTGTGGTGATAAACTGCCGTTTGGGCCCATGGGAGGGCTCAGAAAGAAAGGAGCGCTATTTGTTCTTTGGAGTCCAGATTTTGCTGGATTGGCTTTCGGGTGCCATGTCGCATTTGCAGAGCCCCAGAGGTATCAAAGCAATGGAAACCCACCAGAAGTGACCCCATTTTGGAAACTACACCCCTCAAGAAATTCATTTATGGTTGTGGTTATCATTTTGACCACACAGTTTTTTCACAGCACCTATTTGAATTGGTCTGTGAAATTAAAAAAATTAAATTTTTTCCAATAAGATGGCATTTTTTATCAAAATGTCTTATTTTCACAGGGAACAAAATACCCCATTTTGTTGCCCAATTTGTCCTGAGTGCGGCAGTACCCCATTTGTGGTGATAAACTGCCGTTTGGGCCCATGGGAGGGCTCAGAAGGAAAGGACCACCATTTGGCCTACTGTGGATTTTTTGGTGCAAAGTCATGTATGCAGAAGCCCCTGAGGTACCAGTACAGTTGAAACCCCCAAGAAGTGACCCCGTTTTAAAAACTACACCCTTGAGGCATTCATCTAGAGGTGTAGTGAGCATTTTGACCGGAGACATACACCCCATAAACTGTAATGTGGGTCAATACCCTACATGTGGCTGTAATCAGCTGCCTGGGCACGCAGCAGGGCTCAGAGGGGAAAGACGAGGGGGGATAAGCTGTGCGGAGTGCATCAGGGTAAGTAAAACTGGGGTAGATTAAAAATCATGGGATGTATGATAAATTTTGAAGCACTCTTTCATATGGAGCCTTAGTTTTTCTTGACATGTGTCACATTGATATATTGTGTCCTCCCTTATCCCCCTCTTATAGCAGACTTTGTACCTCTTTTGACTTTTTCCTTTCTTGCCAGTTTGGGGAACTTCTCCAGGAAAGTGTTGCCGCCCTGGTACGATGCGTGTGGCCTCACCTCCAGAAGTACTGGGTGCCCCCCCCCCCTTCTTGGTCCATAAAAATTAGTTTCTTGCTAACCACCTCTTGAAATTCCAGGAAAGTTCCCGTCTGGCCTGTACATCGACGTAGCACGTACGCATTGTACAATGCCATCTGTATGATGTGTCCGGCCAGCTTCTTATACCACACCATATAGCGCTGTAGGGCTTCAGGACTTGATCTGACAAGTCCACCCCTCCCATGTACCTATTGTAGCCCAGGATGCAGTCTGGTTTGGGGGTCTCTATACTGGTACCTCGTACAGGTACATGGGTACTGGTGTGACATCTCTCTTGTCCTTGTACTTGACACACAATATGTTGCTGCTGGATTGTGCCCTGCTCTCACCCCTTCTGAGCGTTTGCCCTGCAGAGTCTTAGGGAGGCCTCTCAGGTTTCTTCTAGCAGTGCCGCATGCCGCAGGACTTCTGGGAGTGAGGCAGTTGAAGAGTGGGACGCTGATATAAAAATTATCCAGGTAGAGGTGGTAACCCTGGTCCAGCAGTAGGTGCACCAAATCCCACACAATTTTTGCATTAACTCCCAGTAAGGGGGGGGGGGCATTCTGGGGGCTGAATACTGCTGTCCTTCCCTTCATATATCCTAAATCTGTAGGTATACCCTGATGCACTCTCGCACAGTTTATACATCTTCACGCCATACCTTGCCCTCTTACCCGGCAGGTACTGGCGGAATTGAACCCTCCTTTTAAAATGTACCAAGGACTCATCAATAGAAATACACTTCTCGGGGGTGTATGCTTGGGAAAACCGGGCGCTGAAACGGTCTAATAGGGGTCTCCGTTTATACAAACGGTCAAAACTGGGGTCATCTCGGGGTGGGCACAGCTCATTATCAGTATAATGTAAGAAGCGAAGTATTGCCTCATTTATTTATTTTTTTAGGTTCCAGTTCAGTTTTGAAGTTGCTTTGAGTGGCCCATATATTAGAAACCCCTATCAAACACCCCATTTTAGAAACTAGACCCCTCAAAGTATTCACAACAGCATTTAGAAAGTTTATGAACCCTTTAGGTGTTTCACAGGAATTTAGAGCAAAGTAGACGTGAAATTTACATTTGTTTTTTGTCAGAAAATCCTTTTTATACCATTTTTTTTATAACACAAAAGGATTTATCAGAGAAACGCAACTTAATATTTATTGCCCAGATTCTGCAGTTTTGAGAAATATCCCACATGTGGCCCTAGTGCGGTAATGGACTGAAGCACCGGCCTCCGAAGGAAAGGAGCACCTAGTGGATTTTGAGCCCTCCTTTTTATTAGGCACCATGTCCGGTTTGAAGAGGTCTTGTGGTGCCAAAACATTGGAAACCCCCCAAACGTGACTCCATTTTGGAAACTAGACCCCTTGAGGAATCCATTGTAGTTTTCTTGGGGTGCATGCGACTTTTTGATCAGTTTTTATTCTATTTTTAGGTGGCGTGGTGACTAAAAAAACAGCAATTCTACAATTGTTTTTTTATTCTATTTTTTTTACAGCGTTCACCGTGCGCTATAAATGACATATTCACTTTATTCTGCGGGGCGATACGATTACGGCGATACCAGATGTTTATAGTTTTTTTTAATGTCTTATGGCGTTTGTAAAAAATCATTCACTTTTTGTGTTACCTTATTCTAAGAGCCATAACGTTTTTATTTTTCCATCAATAAAGCCGTGCGAGGACTTATTTTTTGCGTAACGAACTGTAGTTTCGATCAGGACCATTTTTCGGTACATGCGACTTTTTGATCTCTTTTTATTCCATTTTTTGGGATGTCAAGTGACCAAAGAATTGTGATTCTGGTACGGTTTATTATTATTTTCTTTTACGGCGTTCACCGTGCGGGATAAATAATGAAATAATTTTGTAGCTCAGGCCGTTACGGACGCGGCGATACCAATTATGTATAGTTTATTTGTTTGTTTATATTTTTTTATTAATAATAAATGACTGATAAGGGAAAAAGGGGGATTTTTACTTTTATTACTTTTAAATCTTTTATTTTCTTATTTTTACACATCTTTTTTAAACTTTTTTTAAACTTTTTTACTTTGTCCCACTAGGGGACTTGAGGACAGGAGGCCCTGATCGCTATTCTAATACACTGCACTACATGCGTAGTGCAGTGTATTAGAGCTGTCAGCTACTCACTGACAGCAAGCATAGTGGGTCCTGACGTTGTCAGGACCCACTAGGCCTCCGTCTATGGCATAGCCGGACGCCATTGTTTGGTGTCCGGTTGCCATAGTCACCATCGCCGGCCGCTATCGTGTAGCAGGCCGGCGGTGGCAGCTTAACCCCTAAAAAGCCGTGATCGCTATTGAACACGGCTTTTCAGGGGTTAATCAGCGGGGACACAGCGATCGGTCCCCGCTGTAGGAGCTGTGACAGCTGCTGTACGAGACAGCAGCTGTCACAGCTCCTGTATGTGTCGGGAGGACGGCCGAAACGGCCGTTACTCCCGTGACGTACTATTAGGTCATGGAGCGCGAACAGGTCGCTTTCCATGACGTAATAGTACGTCACTAAGCGTTAAGGGGTTAAAGGGCTTGTCCAGTTTAGAAACCCCATTTTAATATTCCCTATTAGGGAATTCTAAGTTAATAATGGAGGATCCCCTATTCCGGATCCTCATCCCTTGGCCAGAGTGGAAAGCGGTTACAAAGAGCGTCTCTTGCTCTGGAGGACCTGTCCTGTCCTGCAGTACGCAGACAACCCATTGAGATGAATGTGCGCTGTGTAATGTTTAACTTCCCCTGTGGTGGCGCTGCAGGGAATTTGAAGATTTACTGACAGGTTTCCTCACAAATTACAGCTGATCGCTAGGGGTCTCAGCAAGGGGAAACTATGTGATCTGCTAATTGTCAAGGATCCCTTCTAATAAGTACTGATCTTCCAAATTGAATCCCTTTAATTGCCTCCTGTTTACTCCATTTCCCACTAGCCCTTAGCTTTCTTATTTGTAATACATGCTTGTGGAAACCAAGAGTGGATCCAAAGCATAGGAGAAGCATCCCCCTTATTTATACTTCTCTGGTCTTTAGCATCCCATCCTGGATTTGTCTAAAACAAAAAGTGCATCATCCTTTTGCCATGTGTAAACCTGGTCCTATCATGTCATAGAGTCCAACACTGCCCATGCAGGGTACAGTCACAGTGCAGATTTTGCATGCATTTTTTAGGCCAAAACCAGAATTGGAGCCTGAAGAGGAGACACTCAAAGGGTTTACGTGGGGACCAAAAATTATTAGCAGTGTACCGACTGCAGTATGTGAGTACACTTAGGCCTCATGCACACGACCGTAAAAACTCCCGTTATTACGGGTCGTAATCACGACCCGTAATAACGGGCTCATAGACTTCTATTGGCGACGGGTGCCTTCCCGTTTTCTCACGGGAAGGTGCCCGTGCCGTTGAAAAAGATAGAACATGTCCTATTTCAGGCCGTAATAACGGCACGGACAGTCCATAGAAGTCTATGGAGCTCTCGTAATGACGGGTGGCTACATGTGTGCACCCGTCATTACGGCAGCGTTGCTAAGCGACGTCAGTAAATAGTCACTGTCCAGGGAGCTGAAAGAGTTAACTGATCGGCAGTAACTGTTTCTGCACCCTGGACAGTGACTACCGATCAGTATAAACCTGTAAAAAATAAAAATAAAAGACGTTCATACTTACCGACAACTTCCTGCTTCCTCCAGTCCGGTCTCCCGCCCGTTGCCTTGGTGACGCGTCCCTCTCGACATCCGGCCCGACGTCCTGGATGACGTTTCAGGCCATGTGACCGCTGCAGCCAATCACAGGTCAATCACAGGCTGCAGCGGTCACATGGACTGCCGCGTCATCCAGGGATGTCGGGCTGGATGTGAAGAGAGGGACGCGTCACCAAGACAACGGCCGGGTAAGTATGAATTTCTTTAACTTTTATTACAGAAAAGGCTGTCGCTTCTCTCTATCCTGCACTGATAGAGAGAAGGGGCTGTCGATTAGTGCAGCGCTATTTTGCCGCCAAAAACGTGCCCGTAAATACGGGTGGAATACGGGTGACACCGGACCCATATTTACGGGCACGGGTTCGTAAATACTGGTGCAAAACGGGTGGAATACGTGTGACACCGGACCCGTATTTACGCCAGTATTTACGGGTGGGAAAAAATACGGTCGTGTGCATGAGGCCTTACTAATATACATTCTGGTCCCCCGTCACGCAGATTCTGAGATTTTCATAGATTTTTATAGTGCTGCCGGGGGACCGGAAGTCTA